>NC_048303.1:117161018-117244073 GCF_013100865.1 Trachemys scripta elegans
CATCTTTCTAAACAAGTCTCTCCTATTTCAAACTTGTAAGTAAATAGCCAGGCAAGGCGTCTTAGTTTTCCTTTGTTTTCTCAACTTGTAAATGTACCTTTTACTAGAGTGTTTATCTTTGTTTGCTGTACTTTGAACCTAAGACTAGAGGGGAGTCCTCTGAGCTCTTTAAGTTTGATTACCCTGTAAGGTTAATTTCCATACTGATTTTACAGAGATGATTTTTACCTTTTTCTTTAATTAAAAGCCTTCTTTTTAAGAACCTGATTGATTTTTCCTTGTTTTAAGATCCAAGGGGTTTGGATCTTGATTCACCAGGAGTTGGTGGGAGGAAGGAGGGGAATGGTTAATTTCTCCTTGTTTTAGATCCAAGGGGTTTGGATCTGTATTCACCAGGGAATTGAAGGTTTTTCAAGGCTTCCCAGGAAGGGAATCCATTGGAAATGGTGGCAGCGGAACCAGAGCTAAGCTGGTAGTTAAGCTTAGAAGTTTTCATGCAGGCCCCTACATTTGTACCCTAAAGTTCAAAGTGGGGATACAGCCTTGACATGGTGGCAGAGCGTGGGATCATTTTAAACCCAAAAGCCAGTGAGATTTTTTTTTCCTTCTAGCTGCTTGAGAAGCAGAGCTGAAGGTAGATAGATGCATATCTTATCTCTCCTTGCCTGAAGGCAGAGGTGTTAAGTTTTTTTTAACAAGGTCCTTTGTTAAGAGAAGTGTTCAAATGAGCAAACAAAGGACAAGGTAAAAGGAATTTACAAGCTGAATTGTTTTTTTTTCTTTTTACATCCTCGGGAGTAGCTAGTTAGAAAGTCTCTGTTAACTCAGCAGCAGCCAGAGCTGAGAGCTTCCCAGTTTCAGTCAACTGCAGAGGGGGTGACCCAGCACAAGAAAACAGGAAAATGACTACAAACGAAGTAGCTAAAAAAATAGAACTGGCCAAACTAGAAGCAGAAGAAAATGAAAGAAAACATCAGAGACTGCTTCAATTAACAAAACTTGAGACAGAGCAGAGAGCAAGAGAAGAGAAAGCCAAAGAAGTGGCCCACAAGAGAGAGATGGAGCTGGAAAAAGCCAAAGTGGAGGCTCACAAGAGAACTATGGAGCTGAAAGAAAAAGAGATGGAGGAGAGAGAAAAAGAAAGGAAGCATGAACTGGAAGTAGCAAAGGCTAAGCAGGATGCACCAGCCAAACCTAACAACCCCCCTCCAGGTACCACTTCCCATCCCAGAAAATTCCCCACCTACAAGGCAGGCGATGATGCTGAGGCCTTCTTAGAAAATTTTGAAAGGGCCTACCTTGGATACAGCATCATTCCAGACCAGTACATGGTAGAGCTGAGGCCGCAGCTCAGTGGACCCTTAGCAGAGGTGGCGGCTGAAATGCCTAAGGAACACATGAACAGTTATGAACTTTTTAAAAACAAGGCCAGAATCAGAATGGGGCTAACACCTGAGCATGCCCGTCGGCGGTTCAGAGCCCTAAAGTGAAATCCCGATGTGTTGGGGGGGAGGGATAGCTCAGTGGTTTGAGCATTGGCCTGCTAAACCCAGGGTTGTGAGTTCAATCCTTGAGGGGGCCACTTGGGGATCTGGGGCAAAATCAGTACTTGGTCCTGCTAGTGAAGGCAGGGGGCTGGACTCGATGACCTTTCAAGGTCCCTTCCAGTTCTAGGAGATGGGATATCTCCATTAATTTAATTTAATTTAATTTACCCGGCATGCCTACCACATTGACAAAAATTGTGATGCCTGGGTGTCAGGAGCAAATGTTAAATCTCTGGAAGATCTGGTTTCCCTAGTAAAAATGGAGCAGTTTTTGGAGGGTGTTCCTAAGGAAATAGAAAGGTACATCCTAGATAGGAAGCCCAAAACTGTAACTGAGGCGGGGGAGATTGGAGCCAGATGGGTGGAGGTGGCAGAAAAGAAAAAAACTAGTAGCAGTTGGAGCGAATATCAGAAGGGGCAAGCCGAAACAAAACCTTACCACCGGGGACAACCCAAGGCCCCACCCACATCCCAAGGGAAACCCCAGACGCCTTCTCACCCCACCACACTAGTCTCCACCAACCAACATCGCCCCGGTGATCCTTAGCAGGGTGATGTTTTAAATGTAATGAACTGGGACATATAAAGGCTCACTGCCCCAAGAACCCCAACCGATTACAGTTCATTACACCCCAATCACACCAAAGATCCCCAAACCCAGATGCCTCTCTCATACCCTTGGAGCGAAGGGAAACCTTGAGAGTGGGCGGAAAGAAGGTTATCACTTGGAGGGACACTGGGGCACAAGTGTCAACTATCCACCAATCCCTAGTGGACCCCAAACTCATCAACCCGGAGGCTACAGTGACAATTCAACCCTTCGTGTCACAATCTGTAACCTTGCCTACAGCCACGTTGCATGTCCAGTACAAGGGCTGGTCAGGAATGTGGACTTTTGCAGTCTATGACAATTATCCCATTCCCATGCTGCTGGGGGAAGATTTGGCCAACCACGTGAAGCTAGCCAAGAGGGTGGGAATAGTCACCCGCAGCCAGGCTAAGCAAGCTTTCACCCCCATCCCTGTTCCTGAGCCGTCCACCAGGGCCCTGTCTGTGTTACCAGAGACCCAAAGGTGGTGGAACCGGATCCCCTGCCAACGACTGCAACAGCCGTAGTGGATCCAATCCCAGAGACCCAGCCAAAGCCAGTCCCAGAACCGGAACTGGCAATGCAACCAGCACCAGAACCATTGCCAGCACTGAGTCCAGCGCTTGCAAACCCGTCTACAACTCCAATGCCAGAGGGCACCAGCAAGCCTGACCTAGCAGAAGCAGCAGATAACCCTACCCAAGAGGCTCAGCCAGAGCCTGAGATACCACATAGTGCACCAGCGGACAGCGGTACACAGTCAATGGAAACAGCCCCAGCACCTGCATCGCTTCCAGAGGGACTAAGCCCCAGTCCATAGTCCAAAGAGGAACTGATGTCTCCAGCATCAAGGGAACAGGAAGCAGATGACAGCCTTCAGAAAGCTTGGGGGCGGCGCGGAGCACACCACCGCCTCTCAGCTCTTCGAACCGATCCCTGTTTCTTATAGACAAGGACTTTTATACAAGGAGACTCTTTCTGGTGGGCACCAGGAAGACTAGCATCCTCAAAGACAGTTGGTAGTTCCCACTAAGTATCGGGTAAAGCTCTTGAGCTTAGCCCATGATCATCCCAGTGGCCATTCTGGGGTGAACAGAACCAAAGACCGGTTGGGGAAGTCCTTCCACCGGGAGGGAATGGGCAAGGACGTTGCTAATTATATCCGGTCTTGTGAGGTATGCCAACGAGTGGGAAAGCCCCAAGACCAGGTAAAAGCCCCTCTCCAGCCACTACCCATAATTGAAGTCCCATTTCAGCGAGTAGCTGTGGATATTCTGGGTCCTTTCCCAAAGAAGACACCCAGAGGAAAGCAGTACGTACTGACTTTCATAGATTTTGCTACCCGATGGCCGGAAGCAGTACCCTTAAGCAACACCAGGGCTAAAAGTGTGTGCCAGGCATTAACAGACATTTTTGCCAGGGTAGGTTGGCCCTCCGACATCCTTACAGATTCGGGAACTAATTTCCTGGCAGGGACCATGGAAAACCTGTGGGAAGCTCATGGGGTGAATCACTTGGTTGCCATCCCTTACCACCATGAAACCAATGGCCTGGTGGAGAGGTTTAATGGAACTTTGGGGGCCATGATAAGTAAATTCGTAAATGAACACTCCAATGATTGGGACCTAGTGTTGCAGCAGTTGCTTTTCGCCTACAGGGCTGTACCATATCCCAGTTTAGGGTTTTCTCCATTTGAACTTGTGTATGGCCGCGAGGTTAAGGGGCCATTACAGTTGGTAAAGCAGCAATGGGAGGGGTTTGCGCCTTCTCCAGGAACTAACATTCTAGACTTTGTAAGCAACCTACAAAGCACCCTCCGACACTCTTTAGCCCTTGCTAAAGAAAATCTAAAGAATGCTCAGGAAGAGCAAAAGGCCTGGTATGATAAACATTCCAGAGAACGGTTCTTCAAAGTAGGAGACCAAGTCATGGTCTTAAAGGCGCTCCAGGCCCATAAAATGGAAGCATCGTGGGAAGGACCATTCACGGTCCAGGAGTGCCTAGGAGCTGTTAACTATCTCATAGCCTCCCGCACCTCCAACATAAAGCCTAAAGTATACCATGTTAATTCTCTTAAGCCCTTTTATTCCAGAGAATTAAACGTTTGCCAGTTTACAGCCCAGGAAACAGATGACGCGGAGTGGCCTGAAGGTGTCTACTACGAAGGAAAAAAGGATGGTGGCGTGGAAGAGGTGAACCTCTCCACGACCCTTGGACGTCTGCAGCGACAGCAGATCAAGGAGCTGTGCACAAGCTTTGCACCAATTTTCTCAGCCACTCCAGGACGGACCGAACAGGCATACCACTCCATTGACACAGGTAATGCTCACCCAATTAGAACCCCACTCTACCGGGAGTCACCTCATGCCAAAACTGCTATACAAAGGGAGATCCAGGACATGCTACAGATGGGTATAATCCACCCCTCTAATAGTGCATGGGCATCTCCAGTGGTTCTAGTTCCCAAACCAGATGGGGAAATATGCTTTTGCGTGGACTACTGTAAGCTAAATGCTGTAACTCGTCCTGACAACTATCCAATGCCATGCACAGATGAGCTATTGGAGAAATTGGGACATGCCCAATTCATCTCTACTTTAGACTTAACCAAAGGGTACTGGCAAGTACCACTAGATGAACCCGCTAAGGAAAGGTCAGCCTTCGTCACCCAGACAGGGGTGTATGAATTCAATGTACTCCCTTTCGGGTTGCGAAATGCACCCGCCACCTTCCAAAGACTTGTAGATGGTCTCCTAGCAGGATTGGGATAATCTGCAGTTGCCTACCTCGATGATGTGGCCATCTTTTCTGATTCATGGGCAGAGCACCTGGAGCACCTGGAAAAAATCTTCGAGCGCATACAGCAGGCAGGACTAACAGTTAAGGCTAAAAAGTGTCAAATAGGCTAAAACAGAGTAACTTACCTGGAGCACCAGGTGGGTCGAGGAACTATAAATCCCCTACAGGCCAAAGTGGATGCTATCCAAAAGTGGCCGGTTCCAAAGTCTAAGAAACAGGTCCAATCCTTCTTAGGCTTGGCTGGATATTATAGGCGATTTGTACCCCCTACAGCCAAATCGCCGCCCCGCTGACAGACCTAACCAGAAACAGCCAAATGCAGTTCAGTGGACTGATGAGTGTCAAAAGGCCTTTAACCAGCTTAAGGCAACACTCATGTCTGACCCTGTGCTAAGGGCCCCAGACTTTGACAAACCGTTCCTAGTAACCACAGATGCATCCGAGCGAGGCGTTGGAGCAGTTTTAATGCAGGAAGGACCGGATCAAGAATTCCATCCTGTCGTGTTTCTCAGTAAGAAACTGTCTGAGAGGGAAAGCCATTGGTCAATCAGCGAAAAGGAATGCTACGCCATTGTGTACGCGCTGGAAAAGCTACGCCCATATGTTTGGGGACGGCGTTTCCAACTACAAACAGACCATGCTGCGCTACAGTGGCTTCATACCGCCAAGGGAAATAACAAAAAACTTCTTCGGTGGAGTTTAGCTCTCCAAGATTTTGATTTTGAAATACAACACATTTTGGGAGCTCCTAACAAAGTGGCTGATGCACTCTCCCGGGAAAGTTTCCCAGAGTTAACTGGTTAACAATTGTTCTTGGAATTAAACATATTGTTAGTTTTTATATAATCAGTAGTATGTCTAAAGATACATGTGTCTTATTAACTCTGTTTTCTCCTAGAACTCCAGGAAGAAATCACAGCCAGTGTGGAACCGAACATCCAACACTATCTGTGATTTGGGGGGCTTGTCATAACTATAAAGGGAAGGGTAACAGCTGTCCTGTGTACAGTATTATAAAATCCCTCCTGGCCAGAGACTCCAAAATCCTTTTCCCTGTAAAGGGTTAAGAAGCTCAGGTAACCTGGCTGGCATCTGACCTAAAGGAACAATAAGGGGACAAGATACTTTCAAATTTGGGGGGGGGGGGGAGAGGGGAAGGCTTTTGTTTGTGTTCTTTGTTTTGGTTGTGTGTTCGTTCTCAGGACTGAGAGGGACCAGACATCAATCCAGGTTCTCCACATCTTTCTAAACAAGTCTCTCCTATTTAAAGCTTGTAAGTAAATAGCCAGGCAAGGCGTCTTAGTTTTCCTTTGTTTTCTCAACTTGTAAATGTACCTTTTACTAGAGTGTTTATCTTTGTTTGCTGTACTTTGAACCTAAGACTAGAGGGGAGTCCTCTGAGCTCTTTAAGTTTGATTACCCTGTAAGGTTAATTTCCATACTGATTTTACAGAGATGATTTTTACTTTTGTCTTTAATTAAAAGCCTTCTTTTTAAGAACCTGATTGATTTTTCCTTGTTTTAGATCCAAGGGGGTTGGATCTGTATTCACCAGGGAATTGGTGAAGGTTTTTCAAGGCTTCCCAGGGAGGGAATCCATTGGAAATGGTGGCAGCGGAACCAGAGCTAAGCTAGTAGTTAAGCTTAGAAGTTTTCATGCAGGCCCCTACATTTGTACCCTAAAGTTCAAAGTGGGGATACAGCCTTGACAGATGGAGATTCCACAACCTCCCTAGGCAATTTATTCCAGTGTTTAACCACCCTGACAGTTAGGAACTTGTTCCTAATGTCCAACCTAAACCTCCCTTGCTGCAGTTTAAGCCCATTACTTCTTGTTCTATCCTTAGAGGCTAAGGTGAACACGTTTTCTCCCACTTCCTTATGACACCCTGTAAGAGGTCCGGACTCACCCCTGCAGCGCCCCCTACTGGTTACTCCGGGGAATCAGCTCGTCCAGCATCTGGAGCGCCCTCTGCAGGCCGGTGATCCACCTTGTCCCTACTTCTGGCCCCTGTGTCCCACCCAGGACCCCCGTGCCCCTTGCTCTGGGTGCTTCCCCCTGCCAGTACCCCACAGATCTGGGTCTCCCCTCCCTGGGGAACCCCCACCCACTATCCCCACCTTGCCTCAGCACTAGGCCATTGCCAGTCACCAACGAGCCCCCGCTCCCTGGGGCAGACTGCAGTATCGACCACTCATCATTGGCAAGGAGGGTTTGGACCTGCAGCCTTGGCCTAGCCCTGGGCTGCCCTCTGCAACCCCCAGTATCCCTTGGCCTTCCGCTAGGCCGCAGCCTGGGGCTTTCCAGGCTGGAGCTCCCCAGCTTATCCCCAGCTCTGCTCCACTACAGGTACCCTATGCCTAGCTCCCTACAGCCAGGCCCTTCTCTCTCTGTACTCAGAAAGAGACTCTTGGGTTCCTGGCTCCCAGCCTCTTTATACCGGCCATCTGGGCTCTGATTAGGGTGTGGCCCAGCTGCAGCAACTTCCCCCAATCAGCCAGGGTTTTACCTTGCCCAGCCCCAGCCATCTGTAGGGCTTTTCCAACCCCTCAGAGCAGGAGTTGGTATCCACCCTCCTACAGAGCATGCTCAGTGTCCTCTGTGGCTACCCTGGTGGCTGGAGCTCTTCTCCTGTCCACCTGCCTTGCTGGCTGGCTGAAGCTCCTTCTCCCTTACTCCCTGAGCTGCTGCTGCTAGCTAGAACTCCTTCCCTGGATGACTACTACTGCTACCACTGCTACTGAGTGTGGGGTGGAGGGGGCCTTGCCAGCCAGCCCCCCCCCCCCCCCCCCATATCTCAGGAGAGAGAAGCCAAGACCCCACCTTCACCATCACCACTACCACCTCTGGGGGTCCTTCCTGCCTGGCTGCCAGGGTTGCTGGAGCTGCTACTGCTGCTGCCGCTGCTGCGTGTGTCCTGGGGAGCTGCTGGAGCCTGGAGATGGAGGAAGAGGACTGTGCGATCTATCGGCTGCTGGGGGAGTGTACAAGACTCTGGAGGCCACTGTGGAGGGGGCTATTCTGGACTGAGTAACTTTTGAACTGTGCTCTAGTGGTGGGGGTCTAGACTGTGTTTGTGGGGACACAGGGGGTGCAGCGTGGAGCCTGCCCCCTGGTCCATCTGTGTGTCCTTCCCCCCCCCAAACCCCCACCACCACCGTTGTCCCCTCGACCACCCCCACAGCCCATTTACCATCTGCCTCTGTGACTCTGCTGCTCTCCTGGCCTGCCACGCCCTATTGAAATCGTTTGGGCCTGCAGCAGCAGGCAGGCGGCCCACACATTGATTTTCCGCAAGTGTTCATGGGCGCACCTACCCCCCCCCCCCCCGGACTGACCCCTTCCTCTTTTGCAACAGGCCCCCCAGCTTTGCCCCTTGCTGCCTACCCCCTTTGCCCTCTGTTGCCTTTTGTCCCTCCCCAGCTTCAGTTTGTTTACCTGCCCCGCCCTTTTCCCTCTGCAGTTTGGTTCCGTTGTCCCACCCCAGCCCTGCGGTTAGCCCCTTGGTTCCTCTGCCCCATTCCCAGCCTCGTTGCTCCCCTTCCTTTACGCCCCCTTGCCCTGATTGACCCCCTCCCCTCGTGTGCCCATGCCCCCTCCCGTGCGCTTGTGCCCCCCATCACATTTTGGTTAATCACTGCCCCCCCTTCTGTTATTGTGACCTTCCCTCCCCTAGTGTAGCTAGAGGAGCCGGTGTCGGTGACTGTCCCCCCCCCCCCCAAGCCCTTGATACCCCCACATCTCCCCGCGTTTCGGCGCCCTCCTCCCCTGCCTACAGCCTAGGGGGGAGGAGTGGTTGACCTGCTTTCCCTTTAGCTGTCCCCCCTTTTTTCTCCATTGTGTTTTCCCCTCCCTCCCTGCTCAATATGGAGGGGAACACTGCGGGCGAGCCCCCCCAAGTAGGCCCCGCCACCCCTCCCCCGCCTGCCCCCTTGGCCTCTTCCTCAACCTCCGCTGCCGAACCACCTGCCACCGCCCCCGCTGCGGTATCAGCAGCGGCGGGCAACGGGGTGACCTCCGCTGCTGTCACGTCCCTCGCTCCCTCCGATTCTGGGGGAGCCGCCCCAGCCGACAGGAAAGGCCAGGGCAAGAAAAAGGGAAAGGGCCCCGCTAGGAAGACTGGGCCCTCCATGGCAGGGGCTGCCCCCACTGCCACGGCCCCGCCACCGGCCGCAGCATCCCTTCAAGCTGCTCCCTCCACCAGCTCTGCGGGTGCCCCTCCCCCGGCCCCCAGGGCATATGCTCAGGTGGCGGCGACCCCTCCGCCTGCCGCTACGTCATCTCGCCCGTCCACCGCCTCTGCTTCCATCTATAGCAGCCTGGGCCCCTTCCCCCACCTTGACTAGGAGGCATGGCATCCGTTGCCTCCAGGTGCCCGCCTCGCCGCACATGGAGACCTATGTGCGGGCATTGGCGAGGGTGGTGGGGCCCATGGCCATCGTGGCGGCCTCCAAAATGTATGGCAAGGTTGTCTTTTTCCTTGCCTCGGAGGCTGCCGCCCAAGAGGCGGTGGAGAAGCCCCTGGCAGTGGGGGGCGTATTCGTCCCCCTGGAGCCGCTGGAGGACTTGGGTGTCCTCACCTCCGTTCCTCCTTTCCTTCCCAATGTCGTCCTGCTGCCCGCCTTTTCTACCCTGGGGAAACCTATTTCCATCGTTTGCCCTCTCTCGCTGGGCTGCAAGGACCCCGCCCTCCATCACGTCCTCTCGTTCCGCCGGCACGTGCAGCTCCAACTGCCGCCGGCAGCACGTGCCGGAGAGGCGCTCGAGGGGTCTTTCTTGGTCCCCTATCAGGGGGCCCATTACCCGCGTGCACTATTCTACGGGGGAGGCCCGGTGCTACCTCTGCCGGGCGATAGGGCACGTCCAGAGGGACTGCCCCTTGGCCCGGCACGGAGGACCGTCCGGGACCCCCGAGCCCCAGCAGAGTGCCAGCCCCACCATTGCTGGCGCCCCTAGTTGCCCAGTACCCGGAGCCGCCCCTCCTCCTTCTCGGACCACCACTGCTCCCGCTCGGGCCCAAGGGGTACCTCCCCCACCATGCCCAGACGAGCGGGAGAGCCTTGCCTCTGCTACGTGCATTGTGGCGGGGCCTGTAGAGGAGGGTGCGGTGGGGGTATTGCCGGGTGCGGGAGAGGGCCCTCCCCAGGGGGATTCTGCCCCCCCTCCTGCTGCCCCATTGTTACCTCCTCAGGTCCTCGAGCCATCATCTCTGCCCCCCGACCCAATCCGCTGCTGAGCCTTCTGCTTTGCCCACAGGTGCATTACATCTACCGTTGCCAGCTGGGGAAGCTGTGGCAGCACCGGAGGATGCCGCCATCCATTCTCTGCGGTCCCTCCTCGCGGAGGTCCCCGTTGCAGCCCCTCCTAACCCCTTACCACCTATACCCCCTGCGATGCTCGAGGCAAGCGTTGCCTTGGGTGCTAGCGGAGAAGACCCTGGGGTGGTGGGAGGTGAGCTGCCCTCTATCTATGAGGAGATCAAGGCCCTGGGTCTGACCCCGGTCACCCAGGGGGAGGACGACCCTCTGCCAGCGGGCCTCGATCTGGCCGACCTCACCCCAACCCCCCCTTCTCCGTCTCCTGTTCCCCTGACCGCTGCTCCTGCCTCAGAGGAATCCCTGGACTCCCTGACCTGCCCGGCTGCGGGTGACACCTCGCTGACGGCTGCTGAGCCTCTTCAGGCGACGGCCGGTGCCTTGCGGCCGGGACCCGGGTTACCAGGGGTATCCCTTGTTGGCGTGGGGCAACCGAGTTCCTTCCCGGGTGGGGGCCCCATTGCAGATTGTTCACCTCCTGCTGCCATGCCTGTTCCATCTGCCGTAGAGCCTGAGCCCGGCATCCCTGGGGACCCCCTCCCTAACCCTCAGATCCCTGGGCCCGACCAAGAGGAGCTACCTTCCAGCTGTCCAGCTCCTGGGGCCCAGGATCCCACCTCTGTCCCTCTTCCTGAATCTACTCCTGCCCCCGGCCCTACCCCTACTCCTGACCCCAGCCCTGTCCCCTCCACCTCCCACGATGCCATTGCCGCCTCCGGGGATGTCTCTTTCTCTTTCCCAGAGAGTGACCCCCAGGGAGTGGCCTTTGTGTTCCCCAGTCCCGACCCACTAGGGGCTGCTATCCTCCCTCCGCCGCTGCCCCCCTTTAAGCCGGGGTCTGAGGCGGACCGTGTGGCGCCGGTCCATCGGGCGCCACGTCAAGGGTCCGCCCCTTGCCTGCCCATCTTAGTGGGCCACGGGGCCATGCCAGGGGCCCCAATGGGGGATGATCTGCAGCCAGTGACACCCCCCCCCCCCATTCGCTGTGAGAAGAGCTGCGGGAGTTTTTAGAAGATGTGCGTGGCTCCCGCAATAAGGTGCCGCTCGCTCTCCAGCGATGGGGGGGGATTTCCACCAGATCCTCTGGGCGGCGAGGACCTTCATGGGGGAGGGTAAAAGGACCGGGAAGCAGGGTGCTGCGGCTTACCAGCGGGTCCGCAGCTTCCGTGACTCCTTGCTCACCTTCAGGGTGTGTCACGGTTTGCTGCGTGGCCCAATGGGGGCCATGAGCGTCCCTGCCAGTGAGGATCCCCCCCAGCCCTCCTCATGCTACCTATCACTTTCGCAACATTGAACAGCCGGGGCTGTATGGTGGGTCTCCGCAGGTGCCAGGTGTTCTCCTGCCTTCGGGAAGGGGGGTACTCTGTGGTTTTCCTGCAGGAGACCCACACGGATCCGGCCGCCGAAGACAGCTGGCAGCTGGAGTGGGGGGACAGGGTCTATTTTAGCCATCTCAGTTCGTACGGCTGGAGTGGCTACTCTGTTCTCTCCCGACCTACGGCCCGAGGTGCTGGGGGTTGCCGAGGTTGTGCCGGGCTGCCTGCTGCACCTCTGGGTCCGCATGGAGGGGCTTGTGGTCAATCTTGTCAACGTCTATGCCCCGACATCGGGCCCGGAGCGGCTGCCTTTTTATCAGCAGGCATCCGCCTTCCTCGGCTCCTTGGATCCTCGTGAGTGCCTGGTCCTGGGCGGGGACTTCATTGTTACCCTCGAGGAGCAGGACCGCTCGGGGACCGAGCAGTGCCCGGCCGCCGCGGACATCCTCTGGGAGATTGTGGAACATCACTCCCTGGTGGACGTCTGGTGCGACCACCACCCGGACGATGTCTCCACGTTTACCTACGTCCGGGTGGAAGCCCATCGGTCGTGCCACTCCCAGTTGGACCGCATTTATTTGTCACGTCTCCATCTTTCACGGGCCCACTCCTCCAACGTGCGGCCGGCCCCCTTTTCAGATCACCATTTAGTCACCGTGACAGCCTCTCTATGTGCGGAGAGGCCGGGGCCGGCCTATTGGCACTTTAACAATAGCTTGCTGGAGATTGTGGGCTTCGTGGCGTCCTTCCGGGAGTTCTGGCTGGTCTGGCGAGGGCAGCGCCGTGCCTTTCCCTCGGCGTGGCAATGGTGGGACCTAGGAAAGGTGCGCGCGCCCGGCTCTTCTGCTGCGACTACACCCGGGGCGCCAGTGGACCAGCACTCCCAGCTATCTTTGAGACACCACTGACTTCCTGAGGAAACTACAATCCATCGGTGATCTTCCAGAAAACACCATCCTGGCCGCTATGGACGTAGAAGTCCTCTACACCAATATTCCACACAAAGATGGACTACAAGCTATCAGGAACAGTATCCCCAATAATGTCACAGCTAACCTGGTGGCTGAACTTTGTGACTTTGTCCTCACCCACAACTATTTCGCATTTGGGGACAATATATACCTTCAAGTCAGCGGCACTGCTATGGGTACCCGCATGGCCCCACAGTATGCCAACATTTTTATGGCTGACTTAGAACAACGCTTCCTTAGCTCTCGCCCCCTAACGCCCCTACTCTACTTGCGCTACATTGATGACATCTTCATCATCTGGACCCATGGAAAAGAAGCCCTTGAGGAATTTCACCATGATTTCAATAATTTCCATCCCACCATCAACCTCAGCCTAAATCAATCCACACAAGCGGTCCATTTCCTGGACACTACTGTGCTAATAAGCGATGGTCACATAAATACCACCCTATACCGGAGACCTACTGACCGCTACACTTACCTACATGCCTCCAGCCTCCATCCAGGACACACCACACGATCCATTGTCTACAGCCAAGCTCTAAGATATAAGCGCATTTGCATCTTTTCCATGGGTCCAGATTTGCTCCAATCCCTCAGACAGAGACAAGCACCTACAAGATCTCTATCAAACATTCTTAAAACTACAATACCCACCTGCTGAAGTGAAGTCCCGAGAACAAACACACTCCCAAACAAAGAACACAAACAAAAACCTTCCCCCCGCTCCAAGATTTGAAAGTATCTTGTCCCCTTATTGTTCCTTTAGGTCAGATGCCAGCCAGGTTACCTGAGCTTCTTAACCCTTTACAGGGAAAAGGATTTTGGAGTCTCTGGCCAGGAGGGATTTTATAGTACTGTACACAGGACAGCTGTTACCCTTCCCTTTATAGTTATGACAGGCTCGTTCACCTGCACATCTACCAATGTGATATATGCCATCATGTGCCAGCAATACCCCTCTGCCATGTACATTGGCCAAACCGGACAGTCTCTACGCAAAAGAATTAATGGACACAAATCTGACATCAGGAATCATAATACTCAAAAACCAGTGGGAGAACACTTTAACCTGTCTGGTCATTCAATGACAGACCTGCGGGTGGCTATTTTACAACAGAAAAACTTCAAAAACAGACTCCGAGAGACTGCTGAGCTGGAATTGATATGCAAACTAGATACAATCAACTTAGGATTGAATAAAGATTGGGAATGGCTGAGCCATTACAAACATTGAATCTATCTCCTCTTGTAAGTATTCTCACACTTCTTGTCAAACTGTCTGTATTGAGCTATCTTGATTATCACTTCAAAAGTTTTTTTTCACTAACTTAATTGGCCTCTCAGAGTTGGTAAGACAACTCCCATCTGTTCATGCTCTCTGTATGTGTGTATATATATCTCCTCAATATATGTTCCATTCTATATGCATCCGAAGAAGTGGGCTGTAGCCATGAAAGCTTATGCTCTAATAAATTTGTTAGTCTCTAAGGTGCCACAAGTACTCCTGTTCTTTTTGCGGATACAGACTAACACGGCTGCTACTCTGAAACTTTTCTAAGAGTTTTAACTTGTTCTTTCTTTATTTTATCTTCTAAACTTACCCCCTTCCCATTAGCATTCACTCTGTTAGGCATTCCTTCAGACTTCTCAGTGAAGACTGAAACAAAGAAGTCATTAAGCATCTCTGCCATTTCCAAGTTTACTGTTTCTCCCTCCTCACTGAGCAGTGAGCCTACCCTGTCTTTGGTCTTCCTCTTGCTTCCAATGTATTGATAAAAAGTCTTCTTGTTTCCCTTTATTCCCGTAGCTAGTTTGAGCTCATTTTGTGCCTTTGCCTTTCTAATCTTGCCCCTGCATTCTTGTGTTGTTTGCCTATATTCATCCCTTGTAATTTGTCTGAGCTTCCATTTTTTATATGACTCCTTTTTATTTTTTAGATCATGGAAAATCTTGTGGTTAAGCCAAGGTGGTCTTTTGCCACATTTTCTATCTTTCCTAACTGGCGGAATAGCTTGCTTTTTGGGCCCTTAATAGTGTCTCTTTGAAAAACTGCCAACTCTCCTCAGTTGTTTTTCCCCTTCAGTCTTGATTCCCATGGGACCTTACCTATCAGCTCTCTGAGCTTTAGGGTTACCATCCATCTGGGTTTCCCTGGACATGTCCTGCTTTTTCAGCTTTAAATGGCCGTCTGGGGGGGGATTTCTAATAAAGTAGAAATGTCTGGGATTTCCCCCTTCCCCTCATGCAGAGTGCGGCGCGGCTGATTGGATGGCTGGGCCTGATTGAAACCACTCGCAGCCACTGGGGCCTCTAGGAGCCAGAGTCCCTCCCCCTCCCCCACTCCCTCCTCCCCCGCAGAGCAGCGCGGCACAGTGTTTGGGTCCATGTGGAGCCCGCAGCTCTCCCTCTGCCAGGTGAGTGGGGGAGCAGGGCAGGCTGGGGGGTACAGAGGCTGCAGGGCGAGGAGGAGCAGGGCAGGCAGGGGCATAGAGGCTGCAGGGGCAGGGCAGGCGGTGGGCACAGAGGCTGCAGGGGCGGTGGGGGTACAGAGGCTGCAGGGCGAGGAGGAGCAGGGGGCACAGAGGCTGCAGGAGTGGAGGGGTGCAGGGCGAGTGGGGAGCAGGGGGCACAGAGGCTGCAGGAGTGGAGGGGTGCAGGGCGAGTGGGGAGCAGGGGGCACAGAGGCTGCAGGAGTGGAGGGGTGCAGGGCAAGTGGGGAGCAGGGGGCACAGAGGCTGCAGGGGCGGGGGGGTGCAGGGGCTGCAGGACGAGGAGGAGCAGTGCAGGCAGGGGCATAGAGGTTGCAGAGGTAGTGGGTGCAGGGGCAGGGCAGGTGGGGGGGTGCAGAGGCTGCAGGGCGAGGAGGGGCAGGGCAGGTGGGGGCATAGAGGCTGCAGGGGTAGGGGGGCGCAGAGGCTGCAGGGCGAGTGGGGATCAGGGACTCACTTAGCAACCCCCAACCAAGATCAGAGTGGGAGGGAGGAGGGGGAATGCGGGGTGCTCAGAGGAGGGAGCAGAGTTGGGGCAGGGACTTTGGGGAAGGGGTTGGAATGGGGCGGGGTTGGGGTGGGGCTGGGGGTGAGAAAGGGGCCCCGTGGAGTGTCCTCTTTTTTTAAAATGTTTGAATATGGTAACCCTACTGAGCTCACCAAAATCCGCCTCCCTGAAATCCATTGTCTCTATTTTGCTGTACTCCCTTCTACCCTTCCTTAGAATTGTGAACTCTATGATTTCATGATCACTTTCACTCAAGCTACCTTCCACTTTCAAATTCTTAACAAGTTCTTCTCTATTTGTTAAAATCAAATCTAGAACAGCTTCCCCCCCACATAGCTTTTTCAATCTTCTGAAATAAAAAGTTGTCTGCAATGCAGTCCAAGAACTTATTGGATAGTCTGTGCCCTGCTGTGTTGTTTTCCCAACATATATCTGGATAGTTGAAGTCCCCCATCACCACCAGATCTTGGGCTTTGGATGATTTTGTTAGTTGTTTAAAAAAAGCCACATCCACCTCTTCCACCTGGTTAGGTGGCCTGTAGTAGACCCCTAGGATGACATCACCCTTGTTTTTTTTACCCCTTTTAGCCTAACCCAGAGACTCTCAACACTTCCGTCTCCTATGTTCATCTCCACCTCAGTCCAAGTGTGTACATTTTTAATATACAAGACAACACCTCCTCCCTTTTTCCCGTCTATCCTTCCTGAGCAAGCTGTATCCATCCACACCAACATTCCAATCCATGTGTATTATCCCACCAAGTTTCAGTGATGCCAACAATGTCATAGTTGTACTTATTTATTAGCACTTCCAGTTCTTCCTGTTTGTTACCCATACTTCCCGAATTTGTATCTTCAGCATCTAAGATAATGATTTGATCTTGCCTCCCAGTTTTGCCCTGACCCTACTTTCTCTCTGCCATTATAGCCCACGCTCCCTCCTATTTCCGACCCATCTCCCAGGTCTCCATGTTCTCCACTTACCAGTGGGCTTTGCTCACCTGTCCTCGTCAAACCTAGTTTAAAGCCCTCCTCATTAGGTTAGCCATCTGTGTCTAGATAGGGTCTTTCCCTGCCTCGAAAGGTGAACACCATCTCTGCCTAGCAGTCCTTCCTGTAATAGCATCCGGTGGTCAAGGAAGCCAAAGCCCTCCTGGCGACACCATCTCCGCAGCCAGGCATTCACCTCCACAATGCACCTGTCTATGCACGGGCCCCTACCTTTGACAGGAAGGATGGAAGAGAATACCACCTGCACTCCAAACTCATTCACCCGTACTCCCAGAGCCCTGTAGTCACTCTTGATCCACTCAGTGTCACACCTCACAGTATCATTTGTGTCCACATGGATGAGTAGCAGGCGGTAGTAGTCAGAGGGCTGGATAATCCTCGACAATGCCTCTGTAACATTTTGGATACGGGCCCCCAGCAGGCAGCATACCTCTCGAGATGAAATGTCAGGGTGACAGATGGGCGCCTCCGTCCCCCTCAGAAGAGAGTCTCTAACCACCACTACCCTACGTTTCCTATTCTTAGTGGTGGCAGCAGACCTCCCAGCCTTAGGGGTACGAGGCTTCTCCTCCTCTGCTGTAGGGGGCAATTCTTTCTCTCCTGTATCAAGAAGAGCATAACGGTTACCTATTACCATGGTGGGAGGGTTTGGCGCAGAGGTGGAGCACTGCCTGCTGCTAGAAGTAACCAGCTGCCAGTGTCCACTCTGAACCATCGCCTCCTCCACCCGTGGTGTGTCAGCAGTCCTGTGTACTGGGACAGCTACCTCAGCTGTCTCCACATGGACACTGTCCAGGAATTGCTCGTAGATTCAGATGCTCCTTAACCTAGCCCACCTCCTCCTGTAGCTCCACCACCTGCTGCCTGAGAGATTCCACTAGCAGGCACCTTTCACATTGGATGGTCCCCCCAGCCTGGGTATCAGTAAGTGGGAATTGCAAGTCACAATCCCTGCAAAATCACACCAGGATCTGCGTAGAAGCATCCATGCTCAGGCGCTCTGTCTGGCTACAGGTGCAAGCGGAGGAGACAGAAGCAGTGCTGGCACAGGTGTTGTGGGTCTTCCTAACCATCGTAGGCCTCCCTCTGTCAAACTCCCTCTCAAACTCCCCTGTCTGCAGCCCCCTGGTTGCTCTGCCTCTGGCTTTTAAAGCCTGCTTGCCTAGGTCAGGCCTACCCCCTCGTGAGTCACACTGGGGAAGGCTAATCAAAGGCAATCAAGGGAACAATCAAGGGAACAGGGTCAGGCACTCAGTCCCAACTGCCACAGCAGCTGAAACTGAAGTCACCTGAAATCAGAATCTAAATTAAAATTCAAACAGTTGAGCAAACTCACTCACACCAGCAGCAGTACTCTCACACTCACCTGGTAGCCTGTTCAGCAGCGGGAACTCTTGCTCTCCCTCTCAAACTCCCCTGTCTGCAGCCCCCTGGTCACTCTGCCTCTGGCTTTTGGGAGAGTACCTTTTGATTATGTAAAATCTTAAGTCCTGCATCTTTGTTTGATAATTATGGTAAGAACTGCTCTGCCATTTGGGCAATAAATAGAGCCCTTTGTTATACTAACAATTGGCTTGAGGTACTGCAGCTCCTTCATGGAATTAACCTCTCTGGGTAGCCTCTCATCCTGTTGAAGTCTCTGGAAGCCACACCCTAATTAGCAACATTAGTTGGATAGAGCAACACTGTCTCACTGTCTTGCAGTGACCATTATCAATGTAGGAGGTGGCACAACAGTGCTGTTTTTATCCTCTTCCTCCCCTGCTTGGATTACACTGGTCTACAATTTTTGAGAAGTCATCTGCTTCAGAGATAAAATGTGCTATTTATTATGTATTTTGATGTGCTGAATTCAAATATGACAATTAAAACAACTGGCTACTGTTTCTAAGATATTTAAGTTTTTACATTTTATTTCTATGTATATTGTGTAGATAATAGAGTTTTAATCATAAATTGTAAACGTGGGTCTTTTCATGTGTTTATGGTTGCTTTACATGATAATATTTCACCTGTCCTGTTTATGTAACACTTTAAAAAGCAGCAAAAGGGTTATATAAATAAAATTTATTATGAAACAAAAGGCAAAAAACTATTATGTGCATAGTTTAGTCCTATTCAGTGTCTACTCAGCGCTTCTTGACTTGTCTCTTGTATTCATTAAATGGAGCATCTCTTGTCACTGTCCAGCAATAGTCTGCAAGCATTGATGGGCTCCATTTGCCCTGATAGCATTTCTCCATTGTTGCAATGTCCTGGTGAAATCACTCACCGTGCTTGTTGCTCACTGCTCCGCAGTTCGGTGGAAAAAAATCTAGATGAGAGTGCAAAAAATGTATCTTTAGCGACATGCTGCAACCAAGACTTTTGTATGCCTTGAGGAGGTTTTCCACCAACAACCTGTAGTTGTCTGCCTTGTTATTTCCAAGAAAATTTATTGCCACTAACTGGAAGGCTTTCCATGCCGTCTTTTCCTTGCCACGCAGTGCTTGGTCAAATGCTACAAGATCACCTTCCATGAAGAAGAAAGGGACAAGATCCTTTCGACGGTCACGGAACATGGAAACCCTAACATCACCTGCCAGGAGATTCCACTGCTGTAGTCTGGAGCCCAACAGCTCTGCCTTACTCTTGGGTAGTTCCAAATCCCTGACAAGGTCATTCAGTTCACCTTGTGTTATGAGGTTTGGTTCAGAGGAGGAGGATGGGAGAAAATGTGGGTCCTGTGACATTGATGGTTCAGGACCAGAAGTTTCATCCTCTTCCTCTTCCTCGTCTGACTCAAGTGAGAATGATTCTGGTGCATCAGGAACCGGCAGTCCTTCTCCGTGGGTACTGGGCGTATAGCTGATGGAATGTTTGGATAATGCACAGTCCACTTTTTCTTCTTTGACACACCTTTCCCAACTGGAGGCACCATGCAGAAGTAACAATTGCTGGGATGATCTGTTGGATCTCTCCAAATCATTGGCACTGCAAAAGGCATAGATTTCCTTTTCCTGTTCAACCACTGGCGAAGATTTGTTGCACAAGTGTTGCAGCATGTGTGTGGGGCCCATCTCTTGTCCTGATCTCCAATTTTGCAGCCAAAATAAAGGTGATAGGCTTTCTTAACCATAGTGGTTATACTGTGCTTTTGTGATGTAAAAGTCACTTCACCACAAACATAGCAGAAGTTATCTGCACTGTTCACACAAGTACGAGGCATCTCTGCTCACTTTGGCTAAACAGAAATGTGTCCCTTTGCAAAATCAAACACTGACAAATAAGAGAGCAGGACAGTGTATGATTTCTAGAGCTGATATAGGGCAATTTGCCCAGCAGAGTGATGTAAGCTTCGTTATGATTGCATCATCCATGACTTCTAGGAATAACATGATGCAATTCCTATCATGTATGACGCAATACCAGCTTCAGATTGCATCATTCATTGTTTTGCCTAAAAAGCAAGTACTGTCGAAACCCAGTCATAGATTTATTCATAGATCCAATCAAAGATGTATTTTAGTCATTTCTGGTTTAAATTGAGATCCCTTCCCTTTATAACTCACTTATCCTCCGCCATTCCCAAGTCAAGGGTCGTATATACTGACCCACTAGCATATCTTGAAAACTAGAGCCAATCAACAATTTTAAGCATCATTTTCGTTCTCAGTGACCCAGAATTAGTAAAGTTTGACTACATTTATTTCAGAAGCATTTTGGCTGTAGAGCAGTGTTATTTAAAGAAGCCAGTGATTTCTCTGCAGGGGTCCAGCTATTTTGGTGAGTTTGTATCCGAGCGTTGATGTAATTAGCTGAACTGAGAAACGCTACGCAGCCAACAGGGAAAAGGAGAAATCTCACACAGGCCTTGGCTACACTTGCGAGTTACAGCACTGTAAAGGCTCCCCCAGCGCTGTAACTCACTCCCCGTCCACATTGGCAAGGCATTTGCAGCGCTGTATCTCCGTGATTGCAGCGCTGCATGTACTCCACCTCTCCGAGAGGAATAGTGAGTATTGCGCTGCCGCTGCAGCGCTGCGGCGCCAGTGTGGCCGCCCAATGCGCTGTGAATGGCCTCCAGAATTATTCAGCAGTATCCCACAATGCCTGTTCTAGCCACTCTGGTCATCAGTTCAAACTCTACTGCCCTGGCCTCAGGTAACCAATCATGTGACCCACCCTTTACATTCCCTGGGAATTTTAAAAATCCCCTTCCTCTTTGCTCAGCCCGGCATGGCATGGAGTGCTATCAGCGAATCTTTCCAGGTGACCGTGCCTCCACGCGCCAAGCGAGCCCCAGCATGGAGCAATGGCGAGTTGCTGGACCTCATCAGTGTTTGGGGGGAGGAAGCTGTCCAGTCCCAGCTGCGCTCCAGCCGTAGGAATTACGATACCTTCGGGAAGGTATCAAAGGACATGATGGAAAGGGGCCATGACCGGGACGCCCTGCCGTGCAGGATTAAAGTGAAGGAGCTGCGGAGTGCCTACCGGAAAGCCTGCGACGCAAACGGCCACTCGGGTGCTCCCCCCGTGACCTGCCGATTCTACAAAGAGCTGGATGCAATACTTGGGGTTAATCCCACCTCCACTCCGAGCACCACCATGGACACTTCAGAGCCGGTGTGGGGAGGGGGGAGGAGGAGGAAAACGGGAGTGATGGTGGTGGGCTAGATGGAGACACCCCGGAATCCCTGGAGCCAGGCAGCCAGGAGCTCTTCTCGAGCCAGGAGGAAGGTAGCCAGTCGCAGTGGCCGGTACTTGGTGGAGGACAAACAGAAGAGCAGGTTACCAGTAAGCGGTTTTTTTTTCGGGAAGGATTTTTTTCGGTGCGGGCTCTTTGGGAGAGGAGGGTTAGGCATGCAGGCCTAGATGCGGAATAGTGCATTGATGTGGTTTATCACATTGCGGTAATTGGCCTCGGTATGTCTCATCCAGAACATGTGCAATGCGCTTGCGCAGGTTTATCGGGTGAGCCACCGTGGTCCTTGTCCCAGCCAGGCTAACGTGTCCATGCCACTGTGCCGCGAGGGGCAGGGGGACCATTGCTGCACACAGGCAAGCTGCATATGGGCCAGGGCGGAAGCCGCATTGCAGTAGAAGACCCTCCCTTGCTTCCCAGGTCACCCTCAGCAGCGAGATATCGTCCAGGACGAACTCCTGTGGAAAATGTTGGGACAGTGTTCAGTGTAGGTGCCCCTGAAGCTGTTGGCTCTCCCCAAGGCACAGAAACCCAGAGGACAGTGCAGCCCTGAAACAATCAGTCCCCCTTACTCATCATTTTGAGGCTCCCGTGGGATATGTGTGCTCTGTTTCGGACGGGAAAATTATGCTATTGTGAAGAACCCGTGTGTTTTCTACTCCTTAAGTACGGGGGGAATCATTACTCTGTCTGGTATAAACAATGCTGCCTCTGTTACATTTTGCCTATACAGCTGCATCAACCTTGAGATCTTAGCCGTCCCTCTTATCGCCTGCTCAGAGACTGCAAAGACTCAGGAAGAGACCACAAAAAAGCAAAGAAGACATGCTGCAAGAAGTGATGCGGCAATCTATTAAAGAGAATGAGAAAGCACAGGACTGGAGGGAGAGAGAAAGCAGGATCCGGCAGGAAAACGCAGTGCACCGGCGACAAAGCACCGCGCACCGGCAGCAAAACACTGATAGGCTCATAAGCATCCTAGAGCGCCAAGCAGATGCTATCCAGGAGCTGGTAGCCATGCAGAAAGAGGAGCAGTAACGCAAACGCCACCCCCTCCCCCACAGCCCTTGTCTCAAAACTCTTTCCATTGTGCCCCACTGTCACCTGCAACCCACTTTCCCCAACTTCCTTGTTCTTCACGCCACCCGCTGCCTTCACCACCCAGCCCTGAAAACCACAACCCTTACCCTCTCCACTCAACTCCCATCACCGTGCAGTATAGCTGTCCTGAAGTTCAGCACTCACTGCACAGCACACCAGACAGGACATGCGCGAATCTGTGATTGTACTGTTCCCCACTCCACCTCCTTGTTTCTTTTCAATAATTTTTTTTTTCTTTTCAATAAATGGATTATTTGGCTTTGAATACATTCTTTATTATTGCATAAAGTAAAAGACTCCTGAGCCCATAACTAGGCACTGCAAGTCTGCTTGTCTGCTTAACAGACACTGATTCCTAAAAATTGGAACTACTGCACTTCACTCCCGTGCAGGGCACCAGATATCACTGCTGCTTTTCAGCCTCAGATTGCTCCCTCAAGGCATCCCTAATCCTTGCAGCCCCGCGCTGGGCCCCTGTAATAGTCCTGCTCTCTGGCTGTGCAAATTCAGCCTCCAGGTGTTGAACCTCGGAGGTCCATGCCTGAGTGAAGCTTTCACCCTTCCCTTCACAAATATTATGGAGGGCACAGCACGCGGATATAAGCGCGGGGATGCTGTTTTCGGCCAAGTCCAGCTTCCCGTACAGAGAGCGCCAGCGGCCCTTTAAACGGCCAAAGGCACACTCCACAGTCATTCAGGACCAGCTCAGCCTGTAGTTGAACCGTTCCTTGCTGCTGTCAAGGTTCCCTGTGTAGGGTTTCATAAGCCACGGCATTAACTGGTAAGCAGGATCTCCAAGGATCACAACGGGCATTTCAACTTCCCCTACCGTGATCTTCCGCTCTGGGAAAAAAGTCCCGGCCTGCATCTTCCTGAACANNNNCGCTCTGACCGCCCTGACAGTCAGAAGCGCGGCGCGCAGGGCAGTGAGGTCGCCCCCCCCCCCCCCCCACGCGTCTCCCTCTCCCGCTCCTCCTGCCTGGCGTCCAGCGTCTCTTCCGGGGCTGCTGAGGCGGGAAGCGCTGGGCACGAGGCAGAGCCGGTATGTCCGAGTGAGGGGAGAGGCACCCGGCCTGGGCTTGAGCCGCAGCTCACGGGGGATGGGGTCAGGGGGGTGTCTGGCTCAGAGGGGCTGGGGTCAGAGCTAGGGGTCAGGGCTGGAGGGGGCTGGGGTCAGGGGGTGTCAGGCTCAGAGGGGCTGGCGGTCAGGGGGGGTGTCCGGCTCAGAGGGGCTGGACTCAGAGCTGGGGGTCAGGGCTGCTGGGGGATGGGGTCGAGGGGTGCTTAGCTCAGAGGGGCTGGGCTCGGAGCTAGGGGTCAGGGCTGGGGGGGGCTGGGAGGGGACGGGGTTCGGCGAGGCTGGGTGGCGCTGGGGGGGGGGAGAGGGAGAGGGAGGGGGGCCTGTTTCAGCACGGCCGGGGGGTTTCGGCCCTCAGCTATTTTCTTTGGAGTAATATGGCCCTCGCCGCTTTACGAGATGTGCAGGCCTGATTTTGCCTATACAGCTGCATCAACCTTGAGACCTCAGCCGTCCCTCTTATCGCCTGCTGAGAGACTGCAAAGACTCAGGAAGAGACTGCGAAAAAGCAAAGAAGACATGCTGCAAGAAGTGATGCGGCAATCTATTAAAGAGAATGAGAAAACACAGAACTGGAGGGAGAGAGAAAGCAGGATCCACCAGGAAAACGCAGCGCACCGGCGGCAAAGCACCGCGCACCGTCAGCAAAGCACTGATAGGCTCATAAGCATCGTGGAGCGCCAAGCAGACGCTATCCAGGAGCTGGTAGCCATGCAGAAAGAGAAGCAGTACCGCAAACGCAAATGCCACCCCCACCTACAGCCCTTGTCCCAAAACTCTTTCCGTTGTGCCTCACTTTCCAACCCACTTTCCCCAACTTCCGTGTTCTTCACACCACCCCCTGCCTCCAACACCAGTATCTTCACCACCGAGCCCTGAAAATCACGACCCTTACCCTCTGCACTCAACCCCAATCACCATGCAGTATAGCTGTCCTGAAGTGCAGCACTCACTGTACAGCACACCAGACAGGACATGCGCGAATCTGTGATTGTACTGTTCCCCACTCCACCCCCTTGTTTCTTTTCAATAAATGGATTCTTTGGCTTTGAATACATTCTTTATTATTGCATAAAGTAAAAGACTCCTTAGCCCAGGAAATAAACAGGCACTGCAAGTCTGCTTGTCTGCTTAACAGACACTGATTCCTAAAGATTGGAACTACTGCACTTCACTCCCATGCAGGACACCAGATATCACTGCTGGTTTTCAGCCTCAAATTGCTCCGTCAAGGCATCCCTAATCCTTGCAGCCGCGTGCTGGGCTCCTGTAATACCCCTGCTCTCTTGCTGTGCAAATTCAGCCTCCAGGTGTTGAACCTCGGAGGTCCATGCCTGAGTGAAGCTTTCACCCTTCCCTTCATAAATATTATGGAGGGCATGGCACGCGGATATAACCGCGGGGATGCTGTTTTCGGCCAAGTCCAGCTTCCCATACAGAGATCACCAGCGGCCCTTTAAACTACGAAAGGCACACTCCACAGTCATTCGGCACCGGCTCAGCCTGTAGTTGAACCATTCCTTGCTGCTGTCAAGGCTCCCTATGTAGGGTTTCATGAGCCACAGCATTAACGGGTAAGCAGGATCTCCAAGGATCACAATGGGCATTTCAACTTCCCCTACCGTGATCTTCTGCTCTGGGAAAAAAAGTCCCAGCCTGCATCTTTCTGAACAACCATGCACCTTTCCGGGCCAGCCTGTGTTAATGTCAATGAAACGCCCACGGTGATCCACAAGCGCCTGGAGAACCATAGAGAAATACCCCTTCCGATTAACGTACTCGGATCCTAAGTGGGGTGGTGCCAGAATAGGAATGTGCGTCCCATCTATCGCCCCTCCACAGTTAGGCAACCCCATTTGTGCAAAGCCATCCACTATTTCCTGCACGTTACCCAGAGTCACGGTTCTTCTGAGTAGGATGCGATTAATGGCCTTGCAAACTTGCATCAACGCGATTCCAACGGTTGACTTTCCCACTCCAAACTGTTTTGCGACCGACCGGTAGCTGTCTGGAGTTGCCAGCTTCCAGATTGCAATAGCCACCCGCTTCTCCACTGGCAGGGCAGCTCTCAGTCTCGTGTCCTTACGCCGCAGGGTGGGGGCAAGCTCCTCACACAGTCCCATGAAAGTGGCTTTTCTCATCCGAAAGTTCTGCAGCCACTGCTCGTCATCCCGGACTTCCATGACTATGGGATCCCACCACTCGGTGCTTGTTTCCCGAACCCAAAAGCGGCGTTCCACGGTGTTGAGCATGTCTGTGAATGCCACAAGCAATTTCGTGTCGTACGCGTTACGCGGCTCGATAGCATCATCGGACTCCTCACCCTCACTGTCACTTTGGATCTTAAGGAATAGTTCGACAGCCAAACGTGATGTGCTGGCGAGACTTGTCAGCATACGCCTCAGCAGTTCGAACTCTATTTCCCGCAGACAGATCGCGCTGCACAGAAACCGTTGAAAGATGGCACCAAAGGTGGACGGAAACAAAGGGATTTCTGGGATGCGAAGCGATGCATCACGGGGCATTGGGACAGGACCCAGAATCCCCCGCACCCATGCCCCCTTCCCACAACCCATGGCGCCAGAATGGGAAAAGGTGCTCTGTGGGATAGCTGCCCACAATGCTCTGCTCGCAATAGCGCTGCAGTTGCCGCAAATGTGGCCACGACAGTGCGCTGGGCAGCTGTCAGTGTGGACAGACTGCAGCGCTTTCCCTACTCAACTGCACGAAATCAGGTTTAACTCATAGTGCTGTACATCTGCAAGTGCAGCCAATGCCACAGAGGCTTACTTCTCTGGAATCCTTTGTGGCTCCCTGTTGCTGTCAGACATGGAAAAATGCCTGTAAATGTCACCTGATGGACAACTCACAACTGCATCAGCAGCACCAGCAAAACTCAAGAAGTATGAGACATGAGGCAGTGTGTGAAGTTTCTCTTCTTTCCTTTGGCCAGTACAGTGGAACAGGCTGAAAGTAAAGTGTGTGAGGGTTTTTTTTAAAAGTATGTACACCAAAAATCTCTTCACTTGGTTTTACTCTAACCAAAGGTTACCCTTTATCCCCCCATGCTGTCTTCAGTTCTCCCGGTACCCACAGTTGAAAAGGCTTTTAATTTTTCCTCCCTCACAGCTTCAGGGGGACACAATGACCCTTTTCCCTACCCTGAACACTCTTTGCTCTTCAGAACAGAGACGAGGGAGGGGCTAATCATTCTGCAGGCCAGCTTTTAACACCTATCAAAAGCCTTCTGGACACATTTTAAAATAAATATATATTTTTATTTAATTACAGCAACTGCGAGGAGAGCTCTTGTGGCTTCAGATGTGTTGGCCTGCATCTTAACGAGTCTTCAGAGAGCTTTTCTATTGTGTTAAAAACTAGCGTAACTGAGCTAACTTGATTGAAACATGCCCTCTTTTGGGCCAGTCAAGATAGTGGCACCTTTTTTTATGTGTTTGCTCTGCAGTGATGCTGCCCCAGGAGCTCGTAGCTCCGCCGCCCGGAGCATTACGCCAGCAGTGGGGCGGGCTGAGGCTGCGGGGGAGTGGGAACAGCTGCGGAGGGGCCGGAAGCTAACCTCCCAGGCCAGGAGCTCAGGGGCCAGGCAGGAGGGTCCCGCGGGCTATAGTTTGCTCACCTCTGTTATAGATGCATAGTTTATCATGTACTTTAATCTCCTTGAAATTAGGGCATTTCATAAAAATATGAGAAACCCTATGGGATTTGGTCATTCTCCATTCCAATACTTTTTTCAAGGTACTTGCAACCTTGACTCACGAGGAACCACTAATAAGATTCCAGTATTTAGAACAGCTTTATTACAGAGGCATAATGTAAATCTAATAGGCAGCAGGTTTAAAACAAACAAAAGGAAGTATTTTTTCACACAGCGCACAGTCAACCTGTGGAATTCCTTGCCAGAGGATGTTGTGAAGGCCAAGACTATAACAGGGTTCAAAAAAGAACTAGATAAGGTCATGGACGATAGGTCTATCAAGGCTATTAGTCAGGATGGGCAAGGGATGGTGTCCTTAGCCTGTTTGCCAGAAGCTGGGAATGGGCAAGAGGAGATGAGTCACTTGATGATTACCTGTTCTGTTCATTCCCTCTGGGGCACCTGGCATTGGCCACTGGCAGAAGGCAGAATACTGGGCTAGATGAACCTTTGGTCTGACCTCGTATGGCCGTTCTTATGTAAATTGTTTAGTAACACTCACCACATTCTGTGTTTTAAATGCTGCTAGTGCAGTAGGCTGTATATAGCTAAGCCTGTAGTTAGTAAACACAGTTATTAAGGACCCAACAATGCCTTTGTGGTTTCTTCATCTTATTGGAGCTGTAGGACTTATTCTGAGGGAGTTCTATGGCCTGTGTTATATAGGAGTCAGAGTAGATGATCACAATGCTCCCTTCCGGCCTTGGACTCTATGAATCAGCCCACAACCATTTCCTGCCTCCCACAAATTATGGGCAGATTTATTTATTTTGGGTTTGCTACATGCCCTCTATTTACACGCCCTATGCTATGTGCTGATATGAAGGGTATTTGCATTACTAATGAAGATCTTTCATAGTTTATATGAGGATACTTTAGTTGGGGTTGGTCCTGCTTTGAGCAGGGGGTTGGTCTAGATGACCTCCTGGGGTCTCTTCCAACTCTAATCTTCTATGATGCGTTTACAATTCCTAACTTGTAGTATGACATGGGTATCTCCAGAAGTGTGCTTGTGTGGAGTCAACTCTTCTAAATGTGATGCAGTGTATACCCTGTCCTGGCTCAGAAAGGGTTAATGTGGACCTGAGTGTCACCTGGAAGTGGGCCAGGCCTAATTAATGATGAAGCCTAGCTGGGGAGGAGCTATAAACAGAGGAAGTTTGGAACAGAAGGGGCTATAGGGAGAAACTCTGCAATCATTTTCTTGGCAGTAGACAGTGAAGAGGCCTAGAGGGAAAGAGAAGGTTCTTTCACAGTGAGAAGAAAGCCCAGGGAAAGGCTTTGTAGGAAGGGTAGTAGCAATAATTCTGGTGGAGTGAACCTTGACTGCATGCCCTAGGGTCCCTGGATTAGAACCTAGTGTAGAAAGCAGGCCTGGGTTCACCTGATAAGGTGGTGTTAAGCCTCTAAGGTGATATGGACTACTAGATACCCTGAGAAAAGAGTGAATGGACTACTGGGCCCTGAATTGATGGTGGCAGACTGGCTGGAAGGATCAATCATTTATTTGTTAGACTTCCTATTACCCTGGAAGGGGCAGGACTAAATGTGACCTGACTAGAGAGCGGAGGTACAAGAAGAGGGAGACCAGTGCAAGGAACAGAGTGATTGTCAGCATAAGGTGCTAGAGGAGAGCCTGCTATGCCATGCCCAGTCACAAAGGGATGCACCTATGGTGAGTTAACTTTTCTACATACCTCTCCCAGCCCACCCACATACATAGCTACCAGAAGTAGCATTGTTTCTACTAAAGTGTCGTCCTAAACAATTAAAAGAATCACCATGCGGCAAAGCTGGAACTCCTCTGGACTGGGAAGGGAAGATGCACTTGGGAGTATGAGTTCCCTAGTAAATTTTTGGGAATTGTGATAAAGTAATAACTATGAAATGTGTTGATTAAAGCAACAAATTTGTAACTGGAATCCGCAATTGAAAGTGGAAGCTCCCCACTGTACTCCAAAACTTATGACATAATGTATATGTTTTGCACTCATAAGGGAAAAAAAAGTCCTAGAACAGGAGAATCCAAGCTGTTCTATGCCTGCTCCACAATGCTGCATTATCTGTTAATACATAATTCCTGTAAATGCCTCCTACCCAAAGGGATCCACCCAGGTTTACCATGTGTGATGGTGTAGATACATTCATCCTCCCCCACACCCATGCTCACACATACCCACAGATGACCACCCTTGCACTTAAACTTGTCTGTGAAAGACCGAAGTCACACACAATACCAGTACATTTCCACACCTTGTCATTTATTTTACATTTCCTTACAAAAGGTTTCCATTTTTGTTTCATACGTCGTTGATGGGTATGTAAATCAACTCACCACCACTGTCTACCCTTGCTGACTCGAACTATTGGAGACACACTTTCACTGTGGTAAGGAAAACTTCTGAAGAGAGAGAACTGTAATAAACAACTGCTGAAAGGACCAGAACTCAGTTTCCTAGCATATGGTGGGGGTCCTTAACTAGGAAATGTAATAGCTATACTGAATCATGGTGATACCTGAAAATGTTAACTTAAGACAATGGTTGTTTTGAGTTAGCCTAGAGCTCATTGTCTAAAAGCAACCAGTTGTGTGTTTTGGTACATCCACACAGCAGTTTCTTCAAGAGCAGCCAATTTGTAATCTAAACACCCTACACCTAATGGATTTGAGGACACTGCATCTGGAATTGCTTTGATTGTGCTATTGCTGATAGGACCTACATTTCCACCCCATCCAGAGAAGGCTGACTGTTACAAGATACACTGGAGAAAGGGAAAGGGTGACTTTTTCCCCACCCCTCCTCCACAATCTGTTAGCTCCAGCAGACATGAATAAGTCTGACAAATTCCCTCAATATCCGCCTCTCTACATTATGTATATGGCAAGGTCACTAAACTCCATTATGCAATACCGATTCCAGTAACGAAGTTTACAGTGATGCAAGGATCAGTGCCCTTTGTCTATCCTCAACCTCTATTACTCGTAGGGTATGTCAACACAGCAAAAGAGTCTGAGCCTTCTACTATAAGCCTGAGTCAGTTGACCCAGTCTCTGAAACTATCTGCTAGTTTGTTTTTTGCAGTGTTGCTGTACCCTTAAATAAGGAGCATGGCCTGGAATAGAGGGGATACAAATGTTGTTCTCTTTACTGACCAGCTGTCACTGTTGCATCATAACAAAAGCTTTTTTTTTTTTTTTTGAAGCAGTAAGCCGTGTCCTTGAAATCTGAAGACATTTAAATGAACTCCCAACGGAGTATATGATGTGTAGACCATCACCATGATGAATGTCGCCTAGACATCATCCCAGAAGTCCTCCCTCTTCTCTGGCATGACTCAGTGTTCCCACATAATCTTTAAGTTTGAAGGCAGCTCTGCAGTGCATAGCTCATCAAATTTTGAGGCATCTTTGACCTGCGTGCTGTAGAAAGTTAAGACATCCCCAGCAGTGCACATTTGGTGGAGTCGTGAATTGGGGACCGCATGGCCTAGTTCTGCAGCCAGTTGCGCCAGCAGGCGATACTTTAACTTGCTTTCTTTTAGTGAGGCCTTTTGCCAGTCCTCAGAGAGTGAGGGTCCAAAGATTTCCCTGACATGAGACTCAAGACGACTCTGGAGATCCTCTGGGGGAAGGTACTTCCTACTGCGTGGTGGGGGACATACCAGGATGGGTGGCTCTTTCACTAGAACAGCTGTTTCAACCACCTCTGGTTCTCTCACCTTCTTCCTGTTAATCAGAAGGAAGTATTTTAAATCTCCCAGCTGCTATTGAATTGAAGTGTCCTTTTCCATTTAGGTTAGATTCCCCTCCTCCCCCATTCACATTCATTTTTGGTTTCACTACCATAATTTGATAGCTCTTACACATGCCTGCACTGAAGACAGAGCAAGCTGTTTCCTTCGCTGATTTGCATATACTCAATACAAACATTAGCACTCTGAGCCTAGTTCCCATCTTTCTCCAGAACGCCACCTTCAATAATATTCAAAGAGCAAGTACCACTACCACAGTCAAACAGGCCAGGAAGTGCTTCACTCCTATCCTCCTGTTGCTTCATAACAGTAGTAAGTTGCACTTTCACAGCATCTTCGTGAGGCCTCAGACGGAGGTGCTCACAGTGACTGTGGGGTGCTGTGCTAGTGTAGCAGCTGTGGGGAAGCCGGACCCGGGGGGGCGGGGGAGGGGTAATACCCTACCCTTGGAGTCTATAGTTGAGGGCTTGTCTTAGGGTGACCAGCTGTCCCGATTTTATAGGAACAGTCCTAATTTTTGGGTCTTTTTCTTACATAGGCTCCTATTACCCACCACCCCGACCCGATTTTTCACAGTTGCTGTCTGGTCACCCTAGCTTGTCTACACTAGGCAGCTTTTAGCGACAAGGCTGCGTCGACACAACCTTGTCGCTAAACGTCAGTGTGCGTAAACGCGCCCTGACGGTATCGTGTTGGCACATTTGCTAACAAAATACTTCCATCCCCGCGGGCGGCGTTCGCTTTGTCGGCAGGAGGGCGCTCCTGCTGGCCAAGCCGCGGTCACGCTGCCACTTCCGTCGGCAAAACTTTTGTCCTTCACGGGGGGCGGGCTTTTTAAAGTACCCCTGAAAGACAAAAGTTTTGTCGACCGTGTCGCAGTGTAGACAGGCCCTAAGTCTACAGCACAAGCTGGGGTGGGTGGCTCCGGCGCGGGCACTGTTAGCAGGGCTAAGCCGTGCCCACTAGGTGCCCGGCGCTGTCAGGGGCAGCCGTACTCGCCCCTCCCTCCCCCCGAGGAAGCGCGCTACAGCGCGCGGCGAGCGAGCGCGAGCGCGTGCACGAGCAGGGCCAACCGCCAGCTCGCCGCGCGGACCCAGGCGGCGGGGGCGGGGCCGGGAACGGGGAAGCCGGCGCTGAAGGCTGGAACGAGGCCGGCGCGGCGGACGCTCGCACCCCGAGGGGCAGGCGGAGCACTCAGGCCGCAGCCCAGCCCCAAGCCGCCTCCCTCCCCACTCCGGGCCGGTCCCGCACCGGGCGCCTCAGCCGGGGGTGGGGCCGAGAGTAGCTCGGCCACGGAGCCTCCCTCGGGGTTACCTCAGGCCGCCCCACAATGCCCTGCGCGGCGGGACCCCCAGACTCAGCCGCCTCCAGGTACGCGCGAGCCCGCAGGAGGTCGCCATCTTGGAAACGACACCGAAAGACTGCCCGGGGCACGACGGGAGAGGTAGGATTGTTTCCGGGAGCGCGCGCGCTGCCTCATGGGAAGTGTGGTCACGGGGGTTTCCGTCACGTGGCCGCGGCGCGGCACCGCGGAGCGCTCTGGGGGATGTAGTTCGAGGCGAGAGCGAGGCTGCGGCCTCCGGCGGCTCGGGCACTGGGTGGAGCTGAGCGGGATGAGGCCCGGATGATGTGGGTAGAGTCTCCACATGGCGGCTGCCGAGGCGCTTGTTGTCATAGAAACCGGCATGTGGCCTCATCCGCGCCCCCGGGGAGCTGCTGCTGGTGGCCCAGCTGGAGGGGGAGCGGCCCCCTGGGCCTGGCAGGGCACCAGCACCCACAGCAGGGCTGGCTGCCTGGCACAGCCTGGCCATAGAGCGCACAGCCCCATAGCCGTGCCAGTGACATGCGTGTGCGCCAACAGCTACCCACGCATACATGGAGACATGCAACCCGCACACAGGTGTACGTGCATAGACGTATAAATAGCTATACACACAGCCACGTAGGCCGGGCGCTGCATCCCTGCTCCTCCGCCTACCTCCCAGCCGTGGCCAAACGGGGAGGAGCGGGAACGTGACGTGCTCTGGGAAGGAGGCAGGGCCGGGGTGGGGATTTGGGGAAGGGGTTGGAATATTGGCAGGTGGGGCGGAGGTGGGATGGGGATTTGGGGGAAGGGGCGGGGCATTATGGAAGGGGTGGAGTGGGGGCAGGGAAGAGGGGGGTTGAGCGCCTGTGGGAAGGAGGGGAAGTCAGCGCCTATGCACATCTATACACGAATAGACACACTTGTATTCCCACTGCACATGTCGAACATACCTACATGCGCACATAGACATGTAGGTGTATATCTGTGTAATGCTGACAGACCCTGGGCATCAGCAGGCGGGATCGAACCTGGGACCTCAGTGCATGAGCCTCTACCGCATGAGCTAAAAGCCAACTGGCTGCTAACTAAGGCTGTAGAGCAGACTCATTTTACCTCTCTCTCTAAGTGGTCTCGGTGCCACTAAATGAGACACAACACCAGATCCAGACAGGGCCGGATTAATTTTTTGTGGGCCCGGCACCAAACATATTTGTGGGCCCCTCTGGGGAATGAAGGGGCCAGGGGCAAAGCACAACGGACAGGGTGGATTTGATTTAAATGATGATTTAAATCTCTAATCAGGAAGACTCTATTTAATCATGGTTTCCTACGTAAAAGTGCATTCTTGTTGGTTGTTATAACCTTAATACATATTTTTCACAACACAGAGATAGATGTAGGTTTCATTTTTAGAAGGTACACACTATACATTTTTAAACAATGGTTTATTTTGAAAACTTTTCAGATGAGTTTTACAGCTATATCAGAAAATGAATGATTGTTTGGTTATTTCATTTACCAAAGGTAATTGAAGCAGATATTTATGAAGTCATTGGGAGATGAACTATCTGCAATTCAACAGGTTAATCATTAATATTTGGAGGATTTTCTTGCCATACTGTATTAGGAGGAGAACATCACCAGACAGACATTTAAATTGTTTTATTTAACTAAAACAACAACATTAAGTATTCTGGATTTTTTTCTTCAACGGCAAACATAATATTTTAACAAAAAAGCATGTTCCCTCGCTTCTCACATTTATCTCCAGACTTCTTCTCCTTATCCAGATCTGTTCCGCCCCCAGCAATCTTCTATTCATTGAACTTTTTGAAACTTTTCACTTTTAGAGAGAGGTAAGGGATTGACTCTGTGTACACAAATTTGCAGAGGGACAATAGCATTGAGGTCTGTTATTTCTCACCTCTATGTACTATTTATTTATTTAAAAACATTTTTGCTGTTAACAAGCATGTTAGCTCTAGAGACACAAAGTCACAGTTTGAGAACTGCAAAACTAAGCATCTCTGATGGTATCTTCTAGACTGACCATTCAGTCCCATTCGGTAGATAGAAAGATTAATCTAAATAATCTATACAGAAGCCTGTGGAATCCCATAAGATTGGGTCCCCAATCCATGAACTATTGGAACTCATTTACAAAACTTTTCTTAAACATTATATGAATATATTGTCTCATACTATAGAATTAGAATTTATAAACCCTATTCCATGATGAGACATAATGTATGTGTGTGTGTTACATATGCACACTCATACACATGCTATATGTGAATGTATGGATACGTACACGCACTACATACTCGCCTACACACGCACACACTGGGCCATGTGCTGGCTGCTGCCCTTTGCGGTGGTGGGAATACACCTGAAATGCCTGGTGAATGCGGGAGGGACATGGCTCATTTACCTGGGAGGGCTGCTCCTCTCACTATGGTGCAAAATGGCGCATGGCACACAGTCCACATGCTCCCATCATAGGGAAGGACCCTTGCACGGTCACTGCTGCAGTATGGATGGAGGCTTGGCAATGGGGCCCAGGAGATGTAGGAAACATAAAAGGTCTGGAGAGATCCCTGGTGAGGGGTGCAGGTTGTAGCCCAATAAGACCCCCAGTGATTTCTGAGCACTGTACTCCAGTAAAGCTATACAGGCAAACAACTCCTAGAGAACTGTGATCTCCATGAGCTACCAATGCACCTCTGAGGGTGGTAGTAGTGTTGCCAAGTCTCCTGATTTATCTATGAGTTTTGTGATTTAAAAAAAAAAATGTTTTTCATTAAGCCCAGCTCTTGATCCAGAGATATGATTATATGGGAATCTCAGTTTTCTCAGGTTTGTTTTAAAGTAAGATTCTAGCCCTCGTGAGCGTGGAGAAAAACTGGAACATGTGTCCCAGTTCACCCTAAAGACTCAAAAAGAACCCAACATGTATTTTTAAAATCTCATTATTTTTAGGCCTATCTCCTTATTGAGGTCTGACTCGTAAATTTTGAATGATTACAGTGACAATACTGAGGTGCTGTTATAGCTGCAAGTGTCAGCCATGCTTTGGTTCATGGGTATATATTTGGTGCATGTGCTCGCTCACATCATTAAATCCCTTTGTTCAGCCTACTGACTCAGCAATGCATTAGATTAACATGTCCCTACTTGGGGTACCTAGAAGAGAGCCAGCAGGCAATGAGGATAGTGCATTACACATCACCACATACTCCAGGGCTGACTCTAGCCCACCGTTCCTTCTTGGCTGGGCTGCCGAGCAGAGGAGCATCAGTTAAAACAGTTGCAGCATTCACTTTTGAGTGGCAGAGGTGTTTTTCAATCTTGGGAACACTTTGCAGAGACATTTAATATTTTAGGGGAAGAAAGGTACTGTTATATTTCACACAACCATGAGTTACATAGGGTGACTGTGACCAAAAACACCCCATAGTCACACCCTACAGACTACTGTAATAATCTTTGTACAAAATATGCCTTGTGAGGTATTATTTGAAAACTAATAATTTGCTGGTCAATAATCTTCTGGTGAAATGTGTGTAGCAGCATTATATGGGAAGTTATGAAATCCCCCTGTATAATGTTATTAGCACACATTCAAAACCACACAGTCCTGCCTAGGCAAAGGTTGTTAAACAGGTCTATCCTAAACAGAGGAATGTGTGTTTTACCTCCATTTACATATCAATAGTAAAGTGGGTCCTCAAGATAGCAGGGAGAGGAATTGACAGAAGATGAAGCAAATTTGCATTTCTGCAAACACAGGTGGGAAGAAAGATGCCTCCTGCACCACCCTACTCCATATTGCCTCCTTTACTGTTTGAATAATCTTTGCTTTGAGGGGTAATCTTCAGAAGAATCCACGTCATGGGTTCACTAGACCAGGGGTCAGCAACCTTTCAGAAGTGGTGTGCCGAGTCTTCATTTATTCACTCTAATTTAAGGTTTCACGTGCTAGTAATACATTTTAACGTTTTTAGGTCTCTTTCTATAAGTCTATAATATATAACTAAACTATTGTTGTATGTAAAGTAAATAAGGTTTTAAAAATGTTTAAGAAGCTTCATTTAAAATTAAATTAAAATGCAGAGCCCCCCAGACCGGTGGCCAGGACCCGGGCAGTGTGAGTGCCACAGAAAATCAGCCTGCGTGCCGCCTTCAGCACGCGTGCCATAGGTTGCCTACTCCTGCACTAGACTATAAAAGAAAGGAGCAGAGAACTCCAAGTAATTGCTCTCTTTCACCTAACAAAGGCATTAATAGCTTTGGGCCTTGGGGAGAGATCCTTACCAAGGAAAGGGTCAGTCGCCATCTTGCTGGAAGACTGTGTTTGAGAGAGGCGATCTTGAACAAAGCCTTGCTAGATTACGTTTTAGACTTGTGGATGTGTGTTTTCACTTTTATTTGCTTATAACCATTTCTAACTTTCTCTCTCATACTTGAATTCACTTAAAATCCTATCTTCTTTTGTTAATAAACCTGTTTTATTGTTTTTAAATCTAAACCAATCCAATGCTGTGTTTAGACTGAACTGTTCGGTGACTCCAGTTAAAGTAGCAAACTGTTGAATATTGACTATTTACAGGAGCAACAAACCTTTAATATCGGAACTGTCCAGGAAAGGGCTGGACAGTGCAGATCACCTGATTTTGGAAAATGTGGGACTGGGAGTGTGTTGGGGTCACCCTGCAAGTAGTAACCAAGGCTGGTAGAAGCCAGAGTGTGACTGGTGTGTTGCTGACAGGCTGCTGGGGTCATAGCTGCAGGACCAGGGCTGTAGCTGTATACAGACCCTCAGGGTGTGACCTGCATGGTGGTAGACTGTGAGCAGCTCAGGTTGGGAAGTACAACAGCAAAGCATTGTGAGGCATCCAGGGTTACAGGGCAGGCTGTGATACAACCCCTCACTCATCTGGATTGAACCCCAGAATGTGACAGTGACTACAAGTTTACAGAGGGTGTGCACACTGGATCAGTATCTAAGAGGCAGCAGGACCTAGTGGATAGAGTCCAGCTTGGGAACTCAGGAGACGGGGGTTCTCTTTCTGGTGTTCTGAGTAGCTTTGGACAAATCACTTAGTCTCTGTGCTTCAGTTTCCTCAGTCTGTAAAATGGGGATAGCAATGTTTATTTCCTTTGTAAAGTGCTTTGAGATCTGTGTATGAAAAGTGCCATGTAAGAGTTAGGTATTATTCACACATCATTAACTCAGCTCTCAAAGTCCTGTCCCAATATGCACCAGGCTCAGCATAAACTTGAAGAGAAGGATTCTCTGGACACAGTCTTTGGAGGTAGCTTTAACTATCTATGGCTCTGACCCTGAAAGCTGTGCCTCGCAGGCAGAACCCTGAGCTTACCTGAAGGCCCTCTGAACTCACATTGCAGGATCAAGTCCTAAGTCATTATCAGACATACAGAATTTTATATATATTTTTTTTAAAAATATGATTTTGATCTCATTGGCAGTTATTTTGTCTGGTTTAGTTTGTACACATAAAATTCAACAAGCAATTGAAAGTAAGCCCAAGGTGTATATGTGCACTTGTGAGAAAGAATTAAACCTTCACACACAATTAAAATTTATCAGCTGCATATAATTTCACAGTTGCAGATGCTTTATTCACAGCCCATAGATTGAAAACAATATCTAGAATGTGTAATACAGGAGTCCAGTGTGCTCTCTCCAGCTGCAGAGTGTGGTTTTGGAGGGGGCATGCGCTTTATTTGCTGGTAAACAGAGAAAATTGATGGCATGGGTGAGAATTGATGCCCGCATTCCCATCTTTCTAAGGAACAAAGTAAAAACCCTCTCAGGGGGAGAGAGCGATTTGGTAAATTATCAATGGCAGTAGGGGCTAAGTCTGTAAAACAGGTACCATTTTCTTGGATAAGATGATTTGATTTTCTCCCTATATTTTAGGATTAAAGTGTGCAGTGGAGCCCATAGTTTGAACCCACATGATTTCCAGTTTCCTTTATGGGGTTAGGATTTTTCCTTTTTCAGTCCCCCTAGAGGGACAGGGTGGTGGTGTATTCCCACACCCTAGTACGTGTAGCTGGCAGTGAAAAGGGACTGTTTCGCAGCTGCATCACTCTTCCCAGAGACAACATATTGTCCTTTGGATGCTAACCCATTAATCTGAAAAAACAAAAAGGAGGGAGAAACAGTTAGTTACGCAGAGGAAAATTAAAAAAAAACAAAACAAAACAGGGAGAAATAAAGAACACAGGGAAATAGGGAGTGCTTTTGTGAATTCCCAAACAAAATTTACAAGGGGGATTGGAGAATTTAGGAAACAGATAAGATAAAGACTGTTATACTTCTAAGCAGAATGCTAGTGATCAAAAGTTATTGCTATCTGATAGCTGTGTGTTGGCCTATATAAAAGACAAATTTACCCGTATTGTAAAAATGTCCACAGAAATTACCTTTAATTAGCATCCTGGTTGGCAGTCTCAGCAAAGAGACTGAAGATCGAGTGGGTAAGGAGAATAAACCACTGACTTATTCTTACTGATGTCTCCAGAATAGATTTGAGGACTATTATTGGGGCTTTGAGGGGAAGCTTGCACTGCAGTTTCCTGTGATAGACCTGCGTGTGGGGCCGTCATCCTTGGATGAACATGAAACACAAGGATGGATCAAAGCAACAGGAATCTTTAAAACTTGGGGAACATATCCCCATTTATCACACCATATGTTGTACAGTATTTCTCTAAAGTAGGGTGATTGTGCTTTTAAAGACCTGGACTTAGAACTGGAAGGTCTGGCGTCGGTTCAGTCATGATGATGAAGTGAAGGTCCCATACCTGTGCCCGTTTGCAAAATGCCTCTTGAGTAGCCTTCTTGTTCTCAGGTTTGCCAGACCATGCAGCAAGTGCTGACGCCTGCAGAGCCCGTCCATATGAGAAGGTCAGCTTCCAGGGTTTGGGCAAAGGGCACTGGTTGATAGCATTGAGGTTGAGAGAAGCTTCCTCTTCACTTTGGCCTCCAGACAGGAAACAGATTCCTGCAGGAGGTAAAAAAAAAAAAGAAGTTATAAGTTTAGAGACCACTGATTCACTCTAATGTCCTGAGATGAAGCAGAATCTTGTAGTGGAGGCAGCAGGAACATAAAGAATCACATATCACAAATCACGGTTTTCCCAAAGAAGGCAATTAGGTGAGACTGAAGAGAATTAGGTCAACTGTATATCCATAGATATTGTATCCTATCAGTCCTCAGTAAGATTGCATATGATGCCCAGTCAAATCTACCACTGGTGTCTGCTATTTGGTCCATAACTGGAGATGCAACAAATTCTCTTAAAATATATCAATGCAACAACAACAACACAACCCAGCCCCCTGGGAACAGAACAGGTCATTAAATGGAAGCAAATGGAGACCTATATCTTAGACTAAACAGGGGAGACATTGTGGTCTGACCCCTCCCCCCAAGGTCTTACTGCACCTCAGTGCATGAGATTTGATGGTTTCAGATCACGATAGGTCCTACAAGCAACCCCAATAAGCGTTTGAGGCACTTGGATGGATGATCCTTGAATCTGCATGGAGAAGCAATGGATAGTAATGAATGAGTTACCAGGAACAGCGGCAGGAACAGTGCGATGGAGGGCAGTGACTGTTGCCATGGCTACCTCCTGGGGGGTGTACTTCTTGGGGCAGGAATGCCCAGCAGTCACCATATTGGGTTTCAGCAGTGTTCCCTCCAGGTAGACATGATGATCATTCAGGGCCTTGTAGACAGCAGCCAGGACCTGGGAAACAATGGGAACAGGAGGATCATTCAATGCTTATTCATGTTCGCTCAATGCTGGGCTTCACTCCCATACTGATTCACCAGAGGGACCCAGGTCTCCAAATCTGCTGTAGAGGGACAACCTATTTCTGGGATGAGAGCGGAATTGACTGTCCACGTTTTATCCAGGCTGGGCTTCAGCCCCCCTTCCATCATTTTACCAAGAAGCCCACCAAACATGCTATGGAGAAATATTTGTCCCCGGGGATGATAAAGGAATTCATTCTCCATAGTCTTAGAATTCTTAGCTTTAGCCCCTCAAACCTACCTTACTCTGGAATGGGAAAGTTACAAAATATGGAATGGCAGTGGAAACCTGGATGATACCTCTTCTCCTAGAAGGGTGAGCCCTTCTCAGCAGGGAAACAGAGTGGCCTCGTGGCTAGGGCACTATTCCCACCTCTGTCACTTAAGTGAGTTGCCCAAGGTCACACAGTAACCTTTCAGTGCCTCCTTCCCTTCCCCACCCCACCATCCATCTGTAAAATGGGGATAAGAAAGTGCTTTGAGACTTATGGATGCAAAGCTCTGTTTAAGAGCTAAGTATTATTATTATTATGCTGATTGATGAAAATGGGACATGTCTGGTAGGTAAGAATCTTACCTTCTCAGTAACATACTGACAGCGCTGGAGGTCATGGTCTCCATCGGGTAGGATCTCCGGTTCTACAATGGGCACCAACCCATGCTAAGAATGGAAAAACAGAAGTCAGTGAAGGTCTGGACAAGAGACTGCCCTAGTAGGGATAACCTGAGAAAGGGGTAGTAAAGCAAAGAGAACTACCAGAAAAGAGAAGATACCAACAGACTCTCTCAGCATGACGGACAAAAAGGCCTCCTCTCAAACACATGGGAACTATTTCAAAAGGGAGTAGGAAAGGGCACAACTTATTCCCACAGCACAGGAAGGAACTATTTCACACACACATTGAGAGTTTATACCTGCTGGCAGATGCTGGCATAGCGTGCCAGCGTGTTGGCATTCTCCTGGATGGCTAGAGTGGAGGGAGTTGTGTCTGTGATCTTCAGCACAGCACGCCACTTGCCAAAATCAGCGCCATCCTTCTTATACTGGGCGCAGCGCTCAGCGAGCCCATCCAGCCCTGCAGGTATTAAAGGGAAAGGAAGGTGCCTTATTTAGCGCCTCCAAATTTATGTGATTGGGGCTGAACTTTGTGTCCTCTACGCAACCCTGTGGAGGTGGGGATGCAGGGCCAATGCAGGTGGCCTGTAGCTCCTACCTTCTCCTGGAGACTGCTGTCCTGTGGTCCTTATGCAGACTAGCCAGGGGGCATGCAAAATGTCTCCACTCTGTGCATGCCCAATGCAATAGCTGCTCATAGTATAGCCCTCAGGGAATGGGGTTCCTTAAATTGACAGCGCTAGGATGGTAACTAGGGAAACCCTGGGTATAATCTGTGGTTAGCAAAGCCTCTGGGACAGTAATAATGCAGGACCCATAATGTTAGAAACAGGAACTGCTGCACAAAATCAGAGGATTAGTACATAAAATCTGATCTCCTGATTCTGACTGTAAAACCTGATACCTCAGGGGGAAAACGACCACTACTCCCATCTAATTGCACTCCCCAAAATACACACGAACAACCATATAATGTTAACTTGGGGGAGAGGGGTGAGGGGATAAATCCTTTCTGATCCCAGTTGGTGATCAGTTTTATGCCTTGAAGCAAGACAAAGAGCTCTTGTAAATTACTACCCTTCTGCCTACTTATTACCTTGCAGCCACTGGTGCTGCTGGCAGTGCTCATCAAGCCAAAAGGGATGTTTCTTGGCAGTGGGAGGCTGCTCTCTGCATTCTGGCTGGTATCTGGAGGGCTGTGGTTATGGAGGAGTGCATTATACCTAAGTGTCTAAGTGTGGAGCAAGGGGTGCCAATGAGCACGTATCCCCCCTCCCACCCTCCAGCGCCTTTGGAGGTACTATTTTACTCCTGCTCTTTGCAAGCACGATGCTTCCAGCCACTGCTGCTTGTGTAGTGCACCTTCTTCTCCCTGCCCCACATGGCTTTCACTTTGAGAACCATAGCTAAGCCCTACTCCAGTCATTTAAAATTCTCCTTGCCAGGAAATGCAGCCCCATTCTTAATGGCTTAGAGCAATGTTTCCCAAACTGGGGTTCGTGAACCACTGGGGGTTTGCGAAATGTTACAGGGGGTTCTTGGGAAAAAATTCCCTAATGGTGGACAGAGCTGTCCCTAGGGACCCTGGGCAGCATGGGGCCAGCAGCCCGGAGCCCCTGGACTTCCAAGAGCTAAGCAGATCAAAGCAAGCAGCTCTATCACACTGAGGAGATTTAAACTTCAAGACTCCTTCTAAGAAATGGAAAGGGAGGTAGATATTTTTTGCTGTTTTTAAAAGTAAATAGGCAGCTAGTATTGTTTTTTAAATTATAATGAAGAACAAGTTTAAGCTTTGTTGTAACGTGCGTTGTTTGCCTGGACTGCTCAAGACCTGAATGCTTGTGTAGGAGGAACTCTTTGAGTTGGCTTCTTAAATACCTTCACACTGTTTCACATCTGATACTCCTTGATGAAGCATAGTAGCTTTGTCTTATAACAGGCTTATTCAAAGTGATACAAGCTACGAAAGTGAGATCTTAGAAGAGTGTTGCTGTTTTCATAATGTAATCAAAATACTGTAATGATAAATAATTAATAAATAGTGTGTAATAAGCATGTCATAAAAACAAATTTTATATTTCCAAGATCACTGCTCTTATAATTTATACTCAGGTAAAGGAGAAAATCCCTGGAAACATTCATTTTTAGGAGGGGGTTTGTGAGACTTGACATTTTAGTGAAAGGGGTTCACAGATTGTTAAAGTGTGGGAACCACTGGCTTAGAGGAAATGTCTCACCTTGAATGGTGGTTTCTCCATTTGTTCCTGCCAGCGGGGCTGTTCCTTTATCTAGCTATGGAAGTACACAGAAAGGAAGATGTGTTAACAATTAACAGATCAGTATAATTTCTGCCACTGTAACCCAGAGCTAGTACAGACTCCTCAGCCTTCGCCAGCAGGAGTCACTGTAACAAATGGTGCAGGACCTTGGTGGGCAGAAAACAAGTGCTGGGGAATGGGGAAATTGCAGAAGAGAACAATGCATGACAATGAACAAACAGAGCATTGGGAGTGGGAAGCAGAATTGTTGGCGGGAACAACCCAAGAACTCTAGGAGTTGGGGAGAGTCACTGGAGAGGATGGAATCAAGAGTCTTGAGGACAAGGGGATGGAAGGGTGAAGCAAGAGCTCTAGGGGGTGGGGGATTTGCTGGATAAAACAGGTCAGGATCAGTGGCTGTAGCTGTGGCTTGGCTAATAGTACAGGAGCATTAGCTGCAGGGGTAATGCAGAGAATGGTGCCAGAATGACAAAAGAGCATTGCTTATCAGCGAGATCCCTGCCTGGGCACAGTTCACACTGGGAAGGACTCTGGGGCTATTATGCCAGCAGAGCCCTTGGAGATATTCACCTTTATTCCCACCACAATGCCTTTGTCTTTGATGACATTTGGGAATGGCTTTCCACTGCTGTCCTTCTGATAGAGGGTCTCATGAAAGAAGATCACGCCCCCAATGCTCTGATTGATGGAGGCATCTGAAGAAAAGAGGATCTCTCGGAAGGCGCGGCGATTTTCCTCTGTGTTCTCCACCTTGATCCTCTGCAGTCTGCTCCCCATAGTACCTAGCAAGAGGGGCCAAAGGTCAGAGAACACAATATTGGGCATGATTGTCCTTTCACTTATCTTGTATAAGTGCAAGGATGGAGTAACTGAGAATTAGGCTTTCTGTGTCTGTGCAGACCTGGGCTTCTCTCCTCAGCTCATGCCCTCATAGTTCTGTCTACGGACCCCAACCCTTCCCTGATGGACAGCTCGCTCCTGAAGAAAGAGCGAGCATTTACTCCTGGCATTCATTTACTCCTGCCTGGTATCTCAAATTATTTCAAAGCAAAATGGCTTGAAGGACACTAAGAAATATCAATAACTGTTCAACTCACCCACAGACTCATCTGCAGCCAGGATCCCCTTCCCTGGAGCCACAATCCGCTGTGCTATGCCAGACAGGGCCTTCTTCTGCTCCGGAGTCAGCGCTGGAAACTGGTGGGTCATGATGGCTATTCTGGAGGAGACACATAGAGACACCCATTGTTCCAAGCTGAGTTATGCTGTGGATAGTGTTTGTAAAATCACATTGATTGGATACAGACACAACAATCTCATGCATCTCCTTCTGGTGGGAGTGAGGTTCTCTATATTCTTACAGACATCTATCTAGCTACGTACTTATGTGACCCCACCACTCCCACCCCTCCTTTAGCATAGTATTGGAATGCCTCCCAGTCTATTCCTGGGAGGTAGGGAAGTGCCATTATTCCCATTTGCAGATGGGGAAGTGAGACACAGAGAGGTTAAGTGACTTGCCCAGAGTCACACAGGATGTCTGTGGCAGCACTAGGCTCCGGTACATTAACCATTAGACCATTCTTCCTTTCAGATCTGGGAACGAGAATCCACATTAGTGTGCACTGAAATCCAGTTCAGGCTCTTCTTCTCTCCCAGAATTTGCCTTATAAATGCCATTCCAGGTGGGTGCAAAAAATACCAGTTCAGTCTCCTTTTCCCCCAGAGGTGGCAACAGTGGCCCATTCCAGCAGGTTCTTCTCCTTTGCAGTTTGTCTTCACATGACAGCAGGGTAGACTGCGGCAGCTACTGCTAAAATGTCCTCACTGAGCCCCCTTGGGAAAGGAATCCAAGTGTGGATTTTTGTATATAACTGGACGTGCTCAGAGCCCAAAGGCAGTTCAGTAAATAGGCTTGGAAGGATTAGATTTTGTATCCATAAATGTCAATTTCACTGGACACACAGAAACTGACAAAAAGATATTTCCAGACATAATAATCAAAATTTACAGCTCGGCAAAGCAAGAAAAATGATGCTTGAGAGCTTCAGAATTTGAATTAAGGATACTTACTTTGCATATTTTGACGTGATATTGACAATTCATGTTAACAGCTATAAAGCTTTAACTTTTTGAATCTCAACATCTACAGTCATTAAATAATTCTGACCCCTCCCCTTCATAATTTCCCCCAACTGAAAATTTAAATTGATAAAATAAAATAAAAATCTTTTAAGATAAATGTTGATATTATCGCTCAAAATTTGAAGAAGAAAAAAAAAGAATTCCGCCAAGCCTGTAATTAAATCATTAAAATCTGGGACAAAGTAACACACATTAACTGCTGACTTGCAAAGTTCTTTGTAAAGCAGATTAGATACTTTGCTCCTAAATAACTAAGAGTTCTCTCTTATCTCCCACATGGTACACTGTCTGCTAACAAATCTCTCCTCCTCTTCCCTCGCCTGCCTTGTAGGTATTTGCTTGTATGGCTCAATGCTCTCTCACCCCTTCTTTCCTGCTGTGTGTCTATAATTTGTATGCCTGGGGCTCCTCTCAGAACTGCATGAGGTGTTAGCTGTTTCACAGGAAAGCAAATCAAATGTGAGACGAATTAATCCTACTCTATACAAGATCTTGGATTGCAAATGGATCCTAATCCACTCCTATTTTATCAGGCTGTGGCTGAGAGTCACCAGCTGAGAATTTCACCTGAGTGAGAGTTAGATTCTGTCTTTTGCTGAGGGTGGTGTATGATCTTATTAAGGTTTCGATAAGGAAGGAGAACACACCTGACAGCTTGGGTTTGTTCTTTGGGTGGACAATGAGAAGTATATCTGTCCCAGAAAAAAATACTTCCTAGAGGCCTTTATCGAGAAGTATGCCGGTATTCTACAGTAATGCTTACACTGTATGGCCCTGTGATCACACTTCTGAGATCCAGGTCCTTCCTCATGTATGTTGTGGCCTCATCTATCTGTCATCCATCCTTTATAAAGGTCTTAAGAAGAAGATAAGTCCCTGTTCTGATTATTATTGTAATTATTTGTATTACAATCCTTGTAGCCCCAACGAAGATTAGGTGCCACACAAACAAACCCATAGTGAGAGACGGTCCCTGCCCCATATAGCTTACATTCTAAACAGACAAGACAGAAAAATTGTGGGAGGGGGTAACACAGAAGCAGTGACTTGCCCACAGTCAAAGAGCAGGTCAGGGGCTAAACCAGTAATAGATCCCCAGTTTCCTGACTCTAGGTCCAGTTCACTACTATCACAGGCTGGCAGGGCCTTTATGGGGAGTCGGACTCTGTCTTGCCTGTGACCTAGCAGTTGTCCCCCAACTGATCCTGATCTAGTAGCTTAATTACCATTAGTGACCCCGGCTGTGAAAGGTCAAGGAGGAGGATGTAGAGATAGAACTGAATCAGAAAGAAGAGATAGGAGTTCCTTCTCTCTAGGTAGGGTCTGGTGAAGGTAGTCTAAAGAAGCCTCAGAGATGGAGTTATATTCTGTAGTGAGTGTCCTGGAAAAAGATACGGCCCAGCAAGGCAGTCCTAGGGATGAATGTTCCAGAGTAGGAACAAGGAGGAGGGAGGACCTAGGGAGAAGACTTGGGAACCAAAGGAAAGGCTGTGTTAACCACAGCCTACTGGGAAACAACATTAGGGGCTCAGAGGTAGGAAATAGCCAGGGAAACAGCAGCACATGTGAATGGTGTAGTGGTGCTGAGTATGCCCCAGGGCCTTGCCTCCCACAGAATGGGGTCAGAATTAGAGCAGTTTGGGGGTGGGTTTAGAGAGCCAGGCTGGCAGGGCAATGCTGCAGATTAGGATTACACCACTAGAAGGAGCAGACCCATTTTAACACAGTGTCCCTGGACTGGAACCCAGAGCAGAAAGTGTATCTGTGCTCCCTCATCAGCCCCAAGGAGGGGGTCTTGAAGCCTCAACACAAGGATTACTGAGCACAGGATGCGGCTGAGATGTGAGTCCAGAGGATGGGCTAGGGAGTAGCCTGTGAGGGGTGAAAGGATCTCTTGTTACCCCAGAAGGGGTCTGAACTAGACATGACTTTGAAGGGCTAAGTCGTGGGCACAAACGGGCCATTGCAGGTTCAAGGAAGCGATCAACAGGGGATGCAAGAAGTGAAGACTCCTGCAATGCCATGACACGGTGACGGGGATGCCATTGTGGTGAATGGAACTGCTTGTATCTATCCGTTAGACATGTCACCTCCCATTTAATTCTCTAACTTACATGCTTAGGCCCTGATCCTTGAATCCCACTGTCTTCAGTGGGACTCTGTGCAGACCAGCTTTTAGCATGCACTTGGGTGTCCTAAAATACTGCCTAAACAAGAGCTAGCACTGATGAATAATAGCTCAAAACACTTCAGTAGCACTACTGTAAGTCTTAGGGCCAATCTGGGGCACCCTTACTCAGGTCAACAAGCAGTAATTCACATGAGCAATCCCATTCACTTTAAGTGTTCCCTAAGGTGAGGGTTGTACAAACTGGTCCTTTGTGTTCCGGACCCTTACTACAGGATACTGTAGAATCCTCCCAGAGGAAAAGATATATTTAGATTTTTTTCCCTACCGTGTTCTGAGGTCTTGGAAAAGGGTCGGGACGTATATCTACACCCTGTGCATATGGCAAGGAAATCTGTGATACAGTAGGTGGAATCTACCTGTTAAGAGTGGCAATGAGCTGGTGTAACAAGTGAGTAATTAGCTCTCTGCGGTGCACAGCAATTGTATGGGAGACAGCTGTGAATCTCAGTATGGGATGGTGGTTTTGCTGGAAGTTAGACCAAGGCGTGGTGATTTCTAGGTGCTCTGTATACCTGCTTAGTGATGATCCTTTAGCTGGGAAAATTTGAGAGAGATAACATAACACACATACCACCAGCCAATCAGAACCTCACTTCTGAGTTTCAACTTCTAAAGCCATACACTGCAGCTGCCGTAAACCAATGAGCCATCACATGCCTGTCCACAGCAAATGGCAATATTAAATAAAGGAGTCTGATATCAAACAGAAATGAGTTGCAAGAGCAGATGAAAGTTCCCGGTTTTGCATAAATACCCTTTGTCAAGGCTGTATCTTCACTTTGAACTTTAGGGTACAAAATGTGGGGGCCTGCATGAAGACTTCTAAGCTTAACTACCAGCTTAGGTCTGGTCCGCTGCCACCATCCCAATGGATTCCCTTCCCTAGGAAGCCTTGAGAAACCTTTCACCAATTCCCTGGTAAATACAGATCCAAACCCCTTGGATCTTAAAACAAGGAGAAATTAACCATTCCCCTCCTTCCTCCCACCAACTCCTGGTGAATACAGTTCCAACCCCCCTGGGATCTAAAACAAGGAAAAAATCAATCAGGTTCTTAAAAAGAAGGTTTTTAATTAAAGAAAAAGGTAAAAATCATCTCTGTAAAATCAGTATGGAAAATAACTTTACAGGGTAATCAAACTTAAAGAGCTCAGAGGACTCCCCTCTAGTCTTAGGTTCAAAGTACAGCAAACAAAGATAAACACTCTAGTAAAAGGTACATTTACAAGTTGAGAAAACAAAGTAAAACTAAGACGCCTTGCCTGGCTTTTTACTTACAAGTTTGAAATAGGAGAGACTTGTTTAGAAAGATGTGGAGAACCTGGATTGATGTCTGCTCCCTCTCAGTCCCAAGAGCGAACTAACAACCCAAACAAAGAGCACAAACAAAAGCCTTCCGCCCCCCCAAGATTTGAAAGTATCTTGTCCCCTTATTGGTCCTTTGGGTCAGATGCCAGCCAGGTTACCTGCTTCTTAACCCTTTACAGGGAAAAGGATTTTGGAGTCTCTGGCCAGGAGGGATTTTATAGTACTGTACACAGGACAGCTGTTACCCTTCCTTTTATAGTTATGACACCCTTTCAAAATGCTAAAGAATGGATGGATGCGCAACAAAACCAACCAGGGAGCCTAGAAATGGTCATTTATTTTGGTGAATAGATTTAGTTATCTATTGCCAGATTCTGCTACTCTTAGGGCTTGTCTATACTTACCGCGCTGGTTCGGCGGCAGGCAATCGAACTTCTGGGTTCGATTTATCGCGTCTTGTCTGGACGCGATAAATCAAACTCAGAAGTGCTCCCCATCGACTCCGGTAATCCTGCTCGCCGCGAGGAGTACGCGGAGTCGACGGGGGAGCCTGCCTGCCGGGTCTGGACCGCGGTAAGTTCGAACTAAGGTACGTCGACTTCAGCTACGTTATTCACGTAGCTGAAGTTGCGTACCTTAGTTCGATTTGGGGGTTTAGTGTAGACCAAGCCTTACACTTAGCAATACTTTCTTTGAGAGCAGCCCCATTGATTTCAGAAATGCTATTCAGGCAGTAAAGTATTGCTCATTACGAGCAGGGATGGCAGAACCTGGCCCATCATTGGTCGTTGCTCAACTATGGCTGCCTCATGAAAAACAGGCTTCCATAAATGTATCAACAGAAATTATAAAGGCCTGCTGAAGAGAGAGCATGGTCCAGCAGATAGGAAATTGGACTGGAATGCAGGAGACATGGGGTCTGCGCTTGGCTCTGCTACTGATGTTGCCAATATTTTTATCTGCCAGCCAGTTGTACCTCATCTGCTTAGTGGAAAAAGGCCAGCCATGTCAAGTTATGGGCCAGATCCTCAGCTGCTGTAAACAGTTATAGTTCAAGTGCCTTCAGTGGAGCTATGCTAATTTACACCAGCTGAAGATCTGGCCCATGAGTGTTATTTTCCTGTTTATTGTAATTGTTCACAAAACGGAAAGGCGGGAGGAAGAGCAACAATAAAGGAATACATATATAGAAAATGCACAAAATCAGATGCAGCGTAGTGGCTAAATAGAATGTTCTGCAGAGCTTTCCAGCAAGCTTTGCTGGTGCTTTAAACAAACGGGGCTGTTTGTCTAAGCCGGTCCCTGGCAGAGAGGCAGCTGGACCAGAAAAACATGGTAATGAAAGTCAATATTGCTGTGTTGGAATTTAGACCTTTCCCCAGTATGCACAGTGGGAAATATTATCACAGACATCAGCACAAACATTGCATTCAGTTAATATTACAACAGACTGGACGAAAGTGCAAGCGCACATGGGGGATGGGAGAGGGAATATGGGGAAGGATTTCAGTGTTGTTAGCATGTTGCACTTTGGACCAGGTTAGAAGCATCTGTTCTTTCTTTGTGCCTTTCCCTTGGTAATTACCCTCAGCACTTTGTTTCTTACAAACAATCAGTGTCAGGTTTAGAATAATTTGCCTATCAGCCTCCTACCTAAACTGGAGAAACCAGTTGTGTTATAACATCTGGGTTCTGGACAGCAGGAAAAAGAGGATGCAATTGGCATCAGGTGTTTTCACGACTGTCTTTTATCTCTCCTTTTATATAAAATATGTCAAATGTGCAGGGAACATGTGTTGAACACTTAGCACTCTCTGAGTGTGTGCAGCTTTGTCTGCACAATTACTTGTGAGCACAGTTCCTCAGCACTAGTGTACACACATATTTACACACCAAAACCCCATTTGTATGCACAAATTGTGTGCAAGTAGATCTGTGTGAGTAAGTTCTACCATTGTGCACACAAATGGTAGTGCTTAAAGTGTGTGAAAGTGATTTGAATGAGTAAAAGCTGCATGTGTACAGATGGATGTGGGTGGGGGTTTTAAAACGTGGCTCAGAACAAACAGGCAAAGCGTACAACAGCCGAGTCTGATTTCTGGTTCAGCTGTCTGTTGGGGACACTGGGATGGAAAATTTAACCTTTTGCATAATGGAAACAAAATTAATAAGTGCTTGTGCAAGGCTGGCATCTTGGCCAACAAGAGGGATTTAACTGGGGACCGCTAGAGCTAAACACATGAGTTGCTTGAGTTATGGATCCAGGCTTCCCCAGTGAGACCTGCAACAGATCTGCATTCTCTGTGGCTCATGTACAGAGGGTGACATGTGACACACTGATACATGTGTTAAACTTGGAAGATGCAAACGGCTCTAAAATGCTTAATACTTGTATTATTCTATTGACTTGAGAAAAATTATTCTTCCTAAACAAAAGTGGGGATAACCCTCTCATTCCAGGGGAAATGAGGAAGGGAACTGCCTGAAAATATGGCAAAGAAAATAAGTAAGAAGCTTTAAGAGAAGAAACAAAGAAGCATTAGTGTGGAATACAAGGCAAATTGTCCTTTCGGAAATGTGTTTAGAATAAAAAAGGCTGTTTGACCCAAAACAGATGTGAAGGAAGAGAGAAAGTAATACGCACACTAAAGAGTGCATGAGGGACAGAGAGGCAGCTGTTAGAGGAACAAGTCAGGAATTAACAGTTCATGACTACAGGAAATGAGGAACGTAAAGCCATGTAGGGGTTCCCTTTTCCCCTCTTGTACTGCAGTCTTGTACTTCCATTCATTCTGGTGCTCATAAGACAGAAAGTCAGGGCACTGTCCTACCATGCCCTGAATGGGAACATTATCCAGAAATGGTTAAAGCACTGAACTTTACACATACAAGCCTACATGCTGAACATTAAATTAACAGCCATGTTTAAAAAAATAAAATAACTGCTAGAGAGAGAAAAGCCATCACAGTGCAAATCAGCATCTCATGCGGCTTTGATGGTGGTCAGTATATACACTGCACTGTCCCACAGGCATGAAGACAAAACTGTAGATGTAAAGCATGTAGATTAGGGGGTGGGTCCCCTCTGCCAAGTATCAGATCTGGAAAAACACCTGGATTAAGGAGTCAGACTGCCACTGCCTTAGGAAAACGAGCAAGCACTTTTGCTGAAGATGGTGATTTTGTTCAAGTTCTCTCAAGTGGCTGGAAGATCAGACCTCCCAATTACCTAAAAAACCTGATTGCCGGCTGTTTGGTTTTCTGCACCTGTGTGCAGATAGTGGGCATACATACACCATGGTTTTTCTTAGAGCAACTTGTAAGGTAGGGTTTGGCTAACAGACTGCTAAATATCTATGGGCATTGGGGAGAGGAGAGGGAGCAAAGAACTTTCCCACCCTCTATCCTTTGCTTTGGGGGCTCCACCCTCTATCCTTTGCTTTGGGGGCTGGCATCAAGTGGCACTAGCTAAGGTCACATTATCCCCTCCAAAGTGGGTGGGAGGGTGTAGGGCAGGGGTCTCAAAGTCCCAGCCTGAGGGCCATATGCGACCCGAGAACCTTCCCACTGTGGCCTGTGGTGGAGAGACTCTGCATGCGGCAATGTCTGCTGCAGGCACCGCCCCCCACAGCTCCCATTGGCTGGGGGAGAGGGACTGAGATACTATCACTAGTCGCCGGGCAGAGTCAGCCATGGAGGCGGCATCACTAGTTGCCAGGCAGAGTCAGCTAGGGAGGCAGCATCACTTTTCCCCCCCACAATGAATATAAACAAGTCACAATACTGAACACAAATATCTGATGCACACCTTGCTGCAATCCTGAAGGTTTCAACTGCTCAGTCACTGTGGCCAAACATCAACAAACTGACAGAACTGAAGCATTGCCAGGTGTCTGGCAAATATAAAACTCTCTGGCAGACGAAGAAGTGTATCAAGTTGTATGGCAGTTTTATTATTCTAAGAAATTCAAAATAAAAATACAATATAAACGTTTTCTTTTCTGAACACCATCTTCAGTGACATTATTGGTCTGCTGGGAGGATTTGAGGACTGGTACTGGCCCTAAGGCAAATTGAGTTTGACATCCCTGGTGTAGGTTACATGACTCCACAGCCCCTCTCCACTGGCCTCCACAGAGCTTATGGCTGTAGAGGGGAGTGGACGCTGCGCTGCATTCCCCTCTATGCTCAATGCTTCTGCATCTCCTTTTTGGTGAAGGGCACAGGGGAAACAGGTGCCCAGAGGACTAGGGAGTGGCTGGGTCATATATGGGACTATTCCAGCAGCTGGGAGACGGGTTGGTTAGAGCACTCGTTTTCAGGTGCTGAGAACTGTTTCTTCTTCTTGGTGGTGGCCTGGGTGGAGCCATGTCCTGGTGGGTAGTGGTAGGAGTGGGGGATTGTGAGAGGGTTCTGCCATGCTGGCAGTTGGCACTTGTCCCTGGAGTAGGTGGAGAGTTCTGGCAGGCCCCTTAGAGAGCTCTAGTCCTTAGGATGCTAGCAGGGGACAGTGCAGGTGTTTTGGGTGAATCAGGAGGTTGAGGGTGCTAGCTTGGGGATGATGGGGTGGTCAGCAGCTGCCAAGGAGCCTATTCATATTGCATAGCTCTGAGCAATTTACTGAAGATGACTGTTCTCATCCTCTGTATTCAAAGGGGTCCAACTCCACTGCTAGTACAGGGGAATATTTCTGCCAACAGCTTCTCTTATCTCTTTTCATGTAGTCTTCTCCTTTCAAGACTATCCTATGTCCCCTTGTCAAAGCCATTCTCACCAGCACTACTGCTATAACACTTCCGAGGAAATTAAACACCAAATGCAGGTTGTAACACTTCATCAGCCCTGACTGTGTAATGTGCATGCAAGGAATAAAAAGAGGATTGCATTCTGCAGCTGCACCCCAGATTTTCCCACGTGCACCTACATGAATCATCATTTAAACAAAGTAGCAGAAAATGACACTGACACAAACACACGGGCTATTGAGCCAGTCTCCTGAATTAAGGATGAGGATTATGTGTTCGCATTCGCTTCTTCCAGGTGTTCTTTGTTACAAAATTAAGCCAAAAAAGCTAGCAATTGCATCAAATGGGGCTTATTACATTTATAGAAGATAGATGAGAGCGAGATCACTGCAGAAAAAAGAAAAACTAAGAATGAATGCGTTTCTTTCCTGATTTGGTTAGCAATGATAGTTTTACACACTGTTCCTGACAAAGCAAAATCCACACATTTACAGGAAAGATTCATACTCTCTCTTCCCCCCGCCCTCCCATTGAGATCAGAACTGAATCAGTAATTTATTATCACTCACTGTTTGAGGATAGTGTCTCCTTCTCTGCAAAAAGTTCCTGCTGAGGTAGCTGCAACCAAATAGGTCCAATCTCCCAACTCCCCAACTTTTTATAAAGTTCTCAGCAATATTTGTTTTCCTCTTTTTTTTCTCCCTCCTCTTCAGGCTGTTTGAGGCGGTGTCACTATGCAGCACCTCTAATTGGCTGAGGGAACCACAAACCTGCCCAGCCAATCAGATTCATTCTCTCTCTCTCTCATACACACACACACATATACAGGCATAGAAGAATTCTAGTTCTGTTTCTTTCGGAGTGAGAATGACAAATTCCATAAAGATTCTTTTGACAGATCAGTTCAACAGCTTCCTCATCCCTTTCAAGCCATAGTACAAATTATTGCAAGACATACACTGAAACATGCTTACAGTGAACCTGGCTAGAGCTTGCATTTTAGGGCCAGATCCTCAGCTGGCATAAATCACCATAGCTCCATGGAGTTCCAACCCTCTGATTTGGTCCCTTGGGGCCAGGGAGCATGTGTTCCCTTGTATTTGGTATATGGCCTTGCAAAGTGATGAAGCTCAGTATGTAATCTTAGTAATAGAGTCAGTCTCTGCTGGTAATAGTGCAGTAGGATGAATGTCACGAATTGCTTCAGTGCATTGCAGTGTGTAAATTGGAATTCTGTTTGTGGGGTTAAATTCACCGTAGGAGGACAGGCGAGCACAAGACCCATTCAACACTTAAACCCTCAAATTAGGCTTATGTGATGCATACTATTCACTGTGAAAAACAAATGAATTCTCTATACGCAGCTTCCAAGGCATCTATGCTCATACTGCTGATATTTTCAGTTTGTCAAATCACAATAGAACAAAGCTGATTTTTTTCGTAGGCCTTTCATATTCCAGGTAGCCCACCATAGTGGGTTGGACACATGTAGTACAGGGACTGCGTTAAGCCAACGTCATACTCTCAGCAATGGCACACACGGTAGCCTTGGACATTAGATCTTGTTTTAACTGAACAATGCAATGTTTGCTCAGACACTGACGTTCTCGCTCTATTTTTTATGGCACGTGTCATAACCTTCAGGTGAGCAGCAGTTGCCAGATACTCGTTGAAGGAATTGTGGCTTCTCATCAAAGGAGGGCATCTTCACAAGGCCAGCACCCTCCCACACTAAGCCCATCCGTCCCTCATGGTGTGAGACTTGGACCATGGCAAATGCACAAACAATTAGAGCGAATACAGGGCTAAACCCTCAGCTGGTATAAATAAACATAGCTCCATGAAAGTCATTAGAGGGATAGTGATTCGCCCTAGCTGAGGATGTGGTCCATTATTTCTTCCTTTCACTCTCTACTTCCTTCCTGATAAGCCTGTTTGCAGTCTACCATGGATGTATATCCATTGCGGTGAATATCTATGGCCAGAAAACCCTAACTGCCTTGTGGTATCTGTTCCATTATTTGAGACATCTCTCACCTGGGGACTCCATCCCTTCCAGAGAGATGGACTCTGTGATCTAATTAACTGTTCTTCACCTCTAACTGCTGTGATCCTATATAATAACAACCAATATTTATCATGACAAGCCCTATTAAAGGGATCTGGTGGGGGTAAGCGGGACAGGGGTAGTTACTGTACCAACATGCTCCTTCCAAATTTGTCTTGCACCTTTGAATGCCCCAGAGAAAACCCAGCTTGGAACCTTGTCTCTCCTGATCCTTTTGAAAACTCAGCTGTGCTTCAGGGTGTATCGTTCCCCGCATGATGGGGATGTGATAGGACAGGTGCGGTTAAAAGAAGTAGGGCAGAAGGGAAACAACTCCTGCTGGGTATTTTTGAAAACACAGTGTAACATACCATCACCCAATGTGCATTTTTTAAAATGGTTTTGTTTTTCTGAGGAATTTGATGTCTCCCTCTGGGCTGAAATCCAGCACTACAGTAATTACAGGCCTAGCAGCATCTCTGAACAGCCACGAGGAAGAATTTAAAAATTTTAAAAATACTCTGAAAGTGAATAAATATGGAGACTCCATTCTCCTTCCAGTTAGGGATGCCAACTTTCTACCCGCACAAAACTGAACACCCTTGCCACGCCCCTCCTCCAAAGCCCCGCCCCCACTCACTCCATCCTCTGTCACTTTCTATCCCCACACTCACTCACTCGCTCATTTTCACCAGGCTGGCTGAGGGGGTGAGGGCTCTGGCTGGGCATGTAGGCTCTGGGGTGGGGCCAGGGATGAGGGATTTGTGGTACAGGAGGGGGCTCTGGGCTGGGGCTGAGGGGTTCAGAGTGCAGGAGGGGGCTACAAGCTGGGAGAGGGGGTTGGAGGGCAGGGGTGTGTGATTTCTCCAGCGGGGGGGGGGGGTGAAGGCCCTGGAGTGGTCCTGAGGATGGGGGGTTTGGGGTACAGGAGGGTGCTTCAGGCTGGGACCAAGGGGTTTGGAGGGCAGAAGGGGAATCAGGACTGGGGCATGGGAGGGTGTCAGGGTGAAGGGTCCAGGAGGCGCTTACCTCAAGCAGGTCCTGGAAGCAGCAGCATATCTCCCCTCCAGCTCTGACGCGGCCATGCGGCTCTGCGCGCTGCCTAGTCCACAGGTGCTGCTCCCACAGTTTCCATTGGCTGCGGTTCCCAGCCAATGGGTGCTGCAGAACCGGCGCTTGGCGCGGGGGCAGCATACGGAGCCCTCTGGCTGCCCCTACGCGTGAGATACAGAGGAGAGACATGCCGCTGCTTCCATGAGCCGAGCGAAGCCACGGCAGGCAGGGAGCCTGCCTTAGCCCTGCTGCGCTGACCGGACTTTTAATTGCCCAGTCAGCGGTGCTGACCGGAGCCTCCAGGGTCCCTTTTCGACCGGGCATTCCGGTCGAAAACCGGACACCTGGCAACCCTACTTCCAGTCCTAGAGAGAGTGGTCTTCCAGTCAGGATTGGGAGTGAGCAAGCATTCCTACCTGATGTCGCAGTAAGCCTCAGCCACATTAAAATCCAGAGCCATGATGCAAACAACCCTAATGGGAAATGTGTGCTTACGGTGTAGAGGCTGGAGCAAACTCTAGAAAGCTAATGTGCTCCTTGATGGGTAAGAGCCAGCTGAGGGTCTGGCCCAATGATGATAAAAAGACGGTTACTTACTTGCACCATAACTTTTGTTCTTTGAGATGTTTATTCTACTCAGGTGTGCACAGGTACTACTAGGCAAAGTTCTCCAGCTTTGGTGTGCGTGGCACATACACACCTAAGTGGAATACACGTCTGCAACCATTTGAAGAAGAACCAACATTTAGGATTATTTTAAATTCTTTGGGTCAGGGTCTGTGTGTGTGTGTGTATATATGTTTCTACAGGGCCTAGCCCAACATGTCCCTAATACTCCTAAGACCGGCCTTACTGGGTCAGACCAAATGTCCATCTAGCCCAGTGTCCTGTCTTCCGACAGTGGTCAGTGCCAGGTGCCCCAGAGGGATGAACAGAACAGATAATCATCAAGTGATCCATCCATCGCCCATTCCCAGCTTCTGGCAAATAGACTTTAAGTCCAGAAGGAACCATCATGATTGCAGGCCACAGAACCTCACCCACCCATTCCAGTACTAGATCTCTAACCTCTGGCTGAGTTACTGACATCCTCAAATCTTGATTTAAAGAGTGCAAGTTACAGAGAATCCCCCATTTACTCTAGTTCAAACCAGCAAGTGACATGTGCCCCATGCTGGAGTGAAAAACCTCCAAGATCTGTCTCAATCTGACCTGGGGGAAAATTCCTTCCCAACCTCAAATACTGATTGAGGCCTTTACATCCTACCCTAATATAAGTATTTAAATAAAGATTGATGATGATGCAAGGAAGGAAAACTGTGCCCTAACCTTGGGGGAAAGGAACGTGATGTCTGAAGTTGCCTCACACCATTTCACAATCTGCCACCACATCAGAAATGGACAAGAAGGTTAGATTAAAACCCAGTCTGCACCGTAAAACCTGTCCCTACCCTTGGCAACACTTGTACGCCTGGTTATGCCCATAAAGTGACTGAAATGGAACTGGAAATATGCTGATTGGTGGAAGTGTGTGTGAGCGTGTATGTGTGTACACGTGGAAACGCAGGACTGACAGAGCATGGAGAGGGTGCTCTGTGCATGGTGGGGTTAAAGTGTGATCTGATGTAGATTAGTATTCATGCTTGACTGTTTACCTTTCATCTCTCCTCTCACGTTGGGGACAGCTGCCATGTAGCTGATTTCTGTGCCTTAGGGTCTTGCTCAACCGTCTCAAAGTCCAGCTGGTTTGTCGCTATCTAATCAGGGAAGTTGTTTGTTAAAGTGATGTTTCCCCACTCCACCTCACAATCCTCATCTCAGAAATACTGGCCTTTAATCAGCATTATGAGAAATCTTCCGCAGTCCTGGCTCCACAGCAATCAGTGCAGCCTCCCGGCAAACCTGTCAGGGAGCTAGACATGTGGGGTGCCTCTGCCTCATGTCAGCAGGAGCACCAGCAAGCACTGTGGATCCCAGATCCCCTTATCTACAGAGGGAATGGGCTTGCTGCACCATCCCTGCACAGTACACTCCTCTCTGCATCTGGCCAGCTCCACCACCATGGGCAGAAGGGGAGAGGCCTTCAGCCTGGCCTCTACCCCACCTGCGTGTGGATTACTTACACCCAAAGAGGCACTGCAGTTGCCCCATGCCCTTCATGGAAGGCGCAAGGGGGAAGGCTCTTGGAGTCTGCACTGGGCCCAGACACAAAATGGCCCCCAGTGTTGCCAATACCCACTAATACAGACTCTCCCCTCCCACATGTATGCACAGACTCCCCCAGACCCTAGCTCTCTTCAACAGCCACCTACATACACACGCACCCTTCACAAACTTCCCCTTCTACACATACCTTCCTGCACACAATCACAGGTCCCCCGTGCTCACACACACACTCATACTCTGCACTGTCCCCCGCCCCAGTCCTTTCATCCCTTTACTGACAACCACAAAACGCACCCTCTGATGTGCCCACAATCACACACTCCCCTTTCTTCATATATGCCCAATTATACCCTCCCTATACACAACCACAACTCTTCCTCATGAGCACAACCTCACACACACACATCCCTGACATACTCACACAGCAACAACATACACCCATGCCCTGCACACTGAAGGACATAAGGGAGAAGTGACTTTGGGCTGAGGTGCAAGACACTGGGCTGGGGTTCAGGGTTCTGTTCCCTTCTGCGCCACAGACTGTGTGAGACCTTGGCCAAGTCACTTAGGGTACCTCTACACTTGGAGTTGGAGGTGTAAATTCCAGCTCAAGGAGACATACCTGCGTTAGCTCTGATCGAGCGAGCATGCTAAAAACAGCGTAGCTGCAGCAGCACAACCAGCAGGATGGGCTTGCCACCCCGAGTACATATCTAGCATCTTCGCTGGGTACGTCTTTGGGGCAGCATGCCACTCACACCGCTATAGCTACGCTCTCTTTTTAGCATGTTAGCTCAATCAGAGCTGGGGGGGTATGTCTCCTCCAGCTGGAGATTACACCCCCAGCTCCAAGTGCAGACAGAACCTTAATCGTCTTGCACCTCAGTTCCCCATCTGTAAAATGGGATCAATATTTCTCTCTCTCAGGGGTGTTGGGAGGACAAAATCCATTAGTGAGGGACTCACATGTTATGGGGGAGGAGAGCCAAATAAGTACGTAGGGTCTCTTTCAAGCATTTTTAAAACCATTATTAATCATTTTTAATTTTTTTCCCTAAAGAGAATCTATGTGAAATATATATTGTGTGTGGGCCTGATGTGACTAGAAAGACTCCCGCTGTGGGCTTTGGAGAAGGCACCAAATGAGCAATGCATTGCTTCAGAGACACTATCCAAATGGAGAGGTACACTCCTGCACCTAGCAATGTAATTTGGCTGCGTAATCTTAAGAGGGCTCCCTGCCTTTATCTAGCTGCAAGCTGGCTGGGTATAATAATCCTTGCTTGAATGAAGACAGAGGGCTTGAGTGTTTAAACAGAGCTAGCATCCCTTCCCAGGGGGAAACATGCAACCTATACATCCCTGCTTCTGGAAAGCCCTTAATGCCTGTGCCTTGTGGGCTGCCCAAAGTGATTTAGGCCAATTCTATGCTACAAAGTTAGGTCAACCCAGCTATGTTGCTCAGGGATATTTAAATCTACATTTCTGAGGGATGTAATTAAGCCACCCTAACCCCCAGTGTAGACAGTGCTAGGCTGATGGAAGAATTTTCAGATATAAAGAGTCCGATGCAGCATCCACTGAAATCATTAGAAAATTTCCTACGGACTTCAGGGGGGCATTGGCTCGGGCCCGTAGTGGTAAGGAAGAAAAGTAACATGCTGACAAAATGATGAATCATTTCCCACACCAGAACATTTATTAACTGAGCATTATCACTTGGTTCTTTCTCTCTCTCTTTTTTAAGCCAAACAATTTGTAACTCCTTGCTGTGGGCTTTTCTTTTGCACTAACATGAACAACCAAGCACCAAAAAATGGGGTGTTGTTCTGGATCCATACAGTACAAAGATTAAAAAACAAATGCCACATCTGAAACATTCAACACTCAAGGCAGCATAAATAGATAGTCACCTTTCCCTCTATGTGCCCAGGCACTTAGTGGAATAAATTCACAATGACCCCAAATTCTACAACCTGACAAAGAACAACACTACTGAGAAGATATTTGTGTGTGTGGCTCTCTGCGAGGGAGACACGGGGAAGCCAGATACCAGCTGCACTCAGTCTGGGAACAGGTTTCAGCATCTGTCCTGATGGATGCTGGTGACTGCTGTGTCGAAATAAAATGTAATGTTTTCTCAGCTCTTACAGTCCATGCCCTTGTGCATGCAAGGCAAGGCACGCCCTTGTGCAAACAACAGGGATCCTCTAAAAGAATCCCAGCTGATCTAGCAAGAGGCAAAGTTCAGGTGCTTGAGCTGGCATTGTTCTGTGCTCTAGTGACACCCTGTGACTGACTGCCTATCTCCTTTGTGCTGAGCACTTCACAAGTCAGTTACCCCTCACAGCCTGAAAATGAACTATAGCCCACGAAAGCTTATGCCCAAATAAATTTATTAGTCTCTAAGGTGCCACAAGGACTCCTCGTCATTTTTGTGTGAAACTTACTTCTTAGGGGGCTTGTGAAAATATTTTCTTTGGTTTCAGTCCACATGGGTTCACACACAGACACACATCTACCCTTACTACTCCTAGTTTTACCATGAGTTCCAGGCTCTGACAAACAAAAGAAAGAAAAGTGAAAGTGGAACTCTTTCCTCCCCCAAAACTGTTTCACTTGGTTCATTCTGAAGCCAGGAAAATTTGTGATTTGCACACAGTTTCACCCAAATGCCACTCAAAACTGGGTGTAGGTCTCCTCATATAGCGCTTGGACCAAAGCACCCTAAAATCGATAAAAAGACTCTCATTGACTGCAATGGGCTGTAGATCAGGGCCATGGGGTACAAACCTTTCAAAGGCAGTTGAATTTGTAACAATCCCCAAGATCTTATTTCTCACATGGTTTCGGTTTTCAATGCACCCAGAACAGTTCTGCTAGAAAGCAGCCAACTCTTGGAAACCATCCAAACTCCCCGCCAGTTCAGATCAGAAGATTAGTTATTTAACGTGTCTATTTAGAAGTGGCCCCTTCAATATGACACATTACTGAAACTTGCTCATCTGACCATGCCCAGCTATTCATGGTAGGAGTAGTGAACTGTGTCTTCTGAGCTATCAGCTATATCTAACTGCAGGCTGAGGCAAGATAAGTGCAGTGTGACACCATGCTGCTGCAACTGTTCCTTCACCTTTCCCATAAATAACATGATCATGCTGGATCATTCATTGGGCTGCCCAAGGCAAACTGGAGCTTCTCCATGCTGCAGGTGGAATCCATGGAAAATCAGGATAGGTGGCAACCTGTCTAGGGCCAGTTTTAAGGGCTTGCACTCAATAAAGCTAATGAGTGAGCTCCCGGTGATACAGGATCAGAGCCTAAATGGGGAATCTGCTCTTCCTCACCTATGAGAGGTAGCTGTATGTGCAATCTCAAAGGTTGTTCTGATGGGAGGCTGTGTGGGTGTGTGAGAGTATGTGCATGGGCCAGCGAATCCAAGCCACATACAGCGAGCGGGAGGTTGTTTGGTTTTAGTGTTCTTGGCTCCATAGGGGACCCCAGCTGAAGCAATGGGGAAGAACATGGACTTTGTTTCAGATCCTCTGCTCCAAGGTGAAAAGAGAGCTTTGGGGGAAGAGGCGTGTTACCCATAAAGGAGAAGACCTGGAGGTGCTGAAGCAGCATGAAACACGTTCCCAGAACTATATGCAGAATGTGGGGTAAGGGGCTCATTATATGCATCGTGCCTCTTGTAAAGATCTCTTCATGTTTTTATTTGAGGAGATGAACAGATCATCGGGGTAAGCTATGGAGAAGGTTGGGGGAAACAAGGTCTATTCTCCAGCTCCATATTTCCTCCTAGGTCAGCTTGTGCCTGATGCACTCACCCTGGCTAGCATTTCCAGTGCCTTGAGACCAAGACATATGTGACCACAGGAGTGGCATTGGTCTCAGGTCTGTGATACTAGAGACTGGTTTGTTGGATACTGCTGTAGGAGACACATTCACGTGCAAATGGCGTGTGTGTGTGTGTGTTGGGGTCTAGTAGGAGATAGTAGCAAACCCTCCCCTTCCCTGAAAACCTCCACCCTCCTTTCACTTCTTCATTATAAAATAAATCATGTAGCTATAGGTTTAAGTAAACTTTTTTTTTAAAGTTCCTTTCCCTCCACTAGGTGGCGCTGGTAGTTCTGAGCACAGTTGCAAGTGGCATGACATCTGGAGTCACACCTGATATGTCTGTCCAAGGACAAGGCTCCCTTGGCTTCCAGTCTTTCCATAAAGGCATTTCTTGGTGGGTCACAGTAGCTTAGGGCTGTCATTTGGCCTGAGACTGGAAAACATCCCCACGTGTCTGACCAGATTGGGCTCCACCACGTAGGCCCTTTCACCCTTGGTCCGCAACAGGGAGTAGAGAGCAGTGTCTTTGGCAAAGCCCCGACGGCAGTGCAGCTCTTGAAGGTAACCCAAGACACGGCGGGCGGAAGGGGCGGAGAACAGCATGGCGGGCGTGCAGCACTCGGTGACCGGCACCACGTTGTAGAGCACAGGGGCCAGCCGGCGCAGCTCCAGCAGGTAGTGGCGACCCACCAGCTCTGCTAGTGCCATGCTGTACAAGGCAAAGAACAGGACAATAGGCCAGGTAAGGCTTGGGCGGCCAGACACCCAGGAGTACAGAAAGCTCAGCAGGGGGCCCAGAAACATGCCCAGGCCGAGCCACTCCAGGATCCTCATGGGCTCTGGGTTGATATAGCGCTGAAGCCGCTCAGGATGGTACAACTTCAGGTAGAGGGCATCTTTGAGGTGTGGCTTTGAGAGCCGTGCCAGCAGCAGGTGCTGCAGGACAGGGAATATCTCCTCTTCGGGAACAGCATCGTCTTCCACCAGAAGGACATACTCTGGACTGTAGGCCAAGAGCGACTGCTCCAGGCAGAAGGCATAGTCCCGCTTCTCCTTCTCAAACTGGTTCACTGCGGCATCGGGGTCTTCCCAGTTTTTGTAGCGGCTGACCATTGCAAAGAAGTTACCCAACAGCCTGGCATCCTGGTGGCTGCCCGGGTCCTGCTCCACGTTACAGAGAAAAACCTGGTGGCTCCGGCAGCGAGGGCCACACTGCTGGAGGAGGCGGTGGAAACGGGAAGCCACCTGTAGGACATAGTGGAACTCATTCCGCCTCTGCACGGTGATGATGGTGATGAGCAGCCATGGTCTGAGGGCCTTGTCACCTGAGATCTCCGAGGAGTTAGGAGTCCGCAGGTCCTCAAAGTAACGGAGGGCAGTCTGGCCATCCCCCTCATTCTGCTTCAGGAACTCCTGGCTCATGGGGTTCAGATGCCAGCGGCGTAAGTAAAAATAGGAGTGGAGGAGCCGGTGGCAAATCAAGGGAGCCAACACGCCAAATGTCACCACAGTTAAGGTAAGGAGCTGAGTAATGGGACTGGAAAAACGGCACCACTTCCCATAGAGCCGCAGTCCTCGGAGGAGCATGGTTGCTGGATACAGGGTGTGGCCTCCCTGTGCTCATGCCCCAATTCATTCACTCCTCTGGTTCTGCTCGGAGTAGCAAGCCATCAGTGGTGCAACATAAGTGAGGCCCAACCAATGCAGCCGACCTACAGGGAAAGAAGGAAACATTTAAAAACATGCACAGATCCACCAGTATCAAAGGAAGAACTTCCAGACCTAACAATCTGGTGAGAGCAAAAATCTGTGATGAGCTCATGGGGAAATGAATGCCATGCCACTGAAGCAGCAGTGGGAAAAGGTCCCTGGGCATCATGCTCAATGGGTCCCATACTGGGACAGCATAAGAAATAATAGGGTGACTTATGAAGGAGTCCAGGGATCCTTCCTAAGTCGCTGAGCTCATTAGGGCTATTACACAATGGCCAGAGAGTCCCAGGAGATTGCTGGGGACTCTGATCTTGTTAGTAACATTATTATTATAGAAGCACATAGAGGCCCCAACTTAGATTGGGACCCTACTGTATTGGGTGCTGTACATATACCTGTGTCTGCCTCAAAGAGCTTGCAATCTAAGTAGACAACTCAGACTCAGTGGAAGAATGCATTGTTAACCCTATTGTCTAGATGAGGAACTGAGGCATGGAGAAATTACATGACTTGGTCAAGGTTACCCAGTGAGTGTGTGGCAGAGCCAAGATCTAAACCCAAATCTCCAGAGTCCCAGCCCAGTGCCATAACTAGAAGACCATATTTCCGGTCCAGATAGAAACATGTACTTCTCTTCTGTAGCTCATGATTTCACAAGTATTCTTTGCTTCTTTGGGGTGCTGTGCGGCTTAATGCATTGTGGAGTCTGATGGCAGTAAATGAATGTCTGAACCAGGCTCAGGCACATAACCATGAATCTCCCCCTCCTTCTATTAAATAAAGCAATTCCAATCCCCTACTCCCAGGTTGCTCCCTCTTTCTGGACTACTTTAAAGAGGTAGATCAAGTCTCTCAAGCTGTGTCTACATTACAGCCCTTATAGCGGCACAGCTGTACCGCTGCAGCTGCGCCATGTACGGTGTCCCGTGGAGCCGCTCTACATCAGCGAGAGAGAGCTCTTCCATTGGCATAATGAAACCACCCCAATGAATGGCGGCGGCTATGTCAGCAGGGGAGCATCTCCCGCCAATACAGTGCTGTGCACACCAGCACTTTTGGTGGCAAAACTTATGTCGATCAGGGAGAAAAAATTTTAGTGACAAAAGTGCTAGTATAGACAAAGACTCAGGAGCAACTGGATGTATCTTCTAATTGAACAGTTAACTCAGATGTAGAATTAAGAGTTTGCATTAAACATTTGAATTAAAAACTGAACCAATCAACCCCCTCTAACTTCCTAAAAGTTAGTATTTGTCCATCTACTCTGCCCCACTCTTCTGGGCTGCCACTAGCCCACTCTTAACAGTCTCAATGCACCTAGTTTACACAAAGTTAGTGCAACCTTTGGGTGGGCTATAGTTCACTTCATTGCCCTTCTCCAGTGCCTAAAAAACTCCAACTCCCATAGAAAAGTAGCTGGAGACCCAGAGTTTAGGCTCTAAGGATTTTTAGCAAGGATTGCACAGGGTCAACCTCCCCACATTCAACTCCCAAAAGGAAGTAAAGAAATGAATTAAATAAATAACTTTATCAAATCTTATGATAAAGAAACAATCTAATTTTTACAGCATGACATGGCTATTTTATAATCCACAGACATTCCCTTCAGTTATACATAAACATAAATAAAGAAAACAAATTTCTCCTGGCTCAGCTTCTCCCAACTCACCCAGGGCACATGTTGGCCTTTTGTAAAGCAGTTGCCCTGACTGCTCCCCCTCACAGAGTCTGACCCCAGCAACAGGGAACCTATTGGAGCAGACCCAACACTACCGTCCCCACTCAATTCCAGAAGCTTCTGGATGTGGAGTGCTTAATCTGCCTAGCAACAGTGACCCAGACACAATTCAATCCTACCTTCCCACAGTGGGTCTCTTAAGGAGATATCTCCCTATTAGGCACATGGGTTACATTAGCACATGTAGCTGCTCAGTGGGTAGCAGTAATATTCCTTTCTAATTGCCCTTTTGACCCTTCTTTATACTTTCCTTCTCTGTCCTTTAACTGGCTTTCCTTCTCCCATACTCTTCTCTTTGGCCTTGGCTACACTTGCAGATGTACAGCGCTGTGAGTTAAACCTGACTTCGTGCAGCTGAGTAGGGAAAGCGCTGCAGTCTGTCCACACTGACAGCTGCCCAGCACACTGTTGTGGCCATATTTGCGGCAACTGCAGCGCTATTGGGAGCGGTGCATTATGGGCAGCTATCCCACAGAGCACCTTTTCCCATTCTGGCGCCATGGGTTGTGGGAAGGGGGCGTGGGTGTGGGGGATTCTGGGTCCTGTCCCAATGCCCCGTGATGCATCGCTTCGCATCCCAGAAATCCCTTTATTTCCGTCCACTTTTGGCGCCATCTTTCAACGGTTTCTGTGCAGCGTGATCTGTCTGCCGGAAATAGAGTCCGAACTGCTGAGGCGTATGCTGATGAGTCTCGCCAGCACATCACGTTGGGCTGTCGAACTATTCCTTAAGATCCAAAGTGACAGTGAGGATAAGGAGTCCGACGATGCTATCGAGCCACGTAACGCGTACGACATGAAATTGCTTGTGGCATTCATGGACATGCTCAGCACTGTGGAACGCCGCTTTTGGGCTCGGGAAACAAGCACCGAGTGGTGGGATCCCATAATCATGGAAGTCTGGGATGACGAGCAGTGGCTGCAGAACTTTCGGATGAGAAAAGCCACTTTCATGGGACTGTGTGAGGAGCTTGCCCCCACCCTGCGGCGCAAGGACACGAGATTGAGAGCTGCCCTGCCAGTGGAGAAGCGGGTGGCTATTGCAATCTGGAAGCTGGCAACTCCAGACAGCTACTGGTTGGTCGCAAACCAGTTTGGAGTGGGAAAGTCGACCGTTGGAATCGCGTTGATGCAAGTTTGCAAGGTCATTAATCGCATCCTACTCAGAAGAACCATGACTCTGGGTAACGTGCAGGAAATAGTGGATGGCTTTGCACAAATGGGGTTCCCTAACTGTGGAGTGGCGATAGATGGGATGCACATTCCTATTCTGGCACCACCCCACCTAGGATCCGAGTATGTTAATCGGAAGGGGTATTTCTCTATGGTTCTCCAGGCGCTTGTGGATCACCGTGGGCGTTTCATTGACATTAACACAGGCTGGCCCGGAAAGATGCATGACGCATGCATCTTTCGGAACACTTGGCTGTTCAGGAAGATGCAGGCCGGGACTTTTTTCCCAGAGCGGAAGATCACGGTAGGGGAAGTTGAAATGCCCGTTGTGATCCTTGGAGATCCTGCTTACCAGTTAATGCCGTGGCTTATGAAACCCTACACAGGGAACCTTGACAGCAGCAAGGAACGGTTCAACTACAGGCTGAGCTGGTCCTGAATGACTGTGGAGTGTGCCTTTGGCCGTTTAAAGGGCCGCTGGCGCTCTCTGTACGGGAAGCTGGACTTGGCCGAAAACAGCATCCCCGCGCTTATATCCGCGTGCTGTGCCCTCCATAATATTTGTGAAGGGAAGGGTGAAAGCTTCACTCAGGCATGGACCTCCGAGGTTCAACACCTGGAGGCTGAATTTGCACAGCCAGAGAGCAGGACTATTACAGGGGCCCAGCGCGGGGCTGCAAGGATTAGGGATGCCTTGAGGGAGCAATCTGAGGCTGAAAAGCAGCAGTGATATCTGGTGCCCTGCACGGGAGTGAAGTGCAGTAGTTCCAATTTTTAGGAATCAGTGTCTGTTAAGCAGACAAGCAGACTTGCAGTGCCTAGTTATGGGCTCAGGAGTCTTTTACTTTATGCAATAATAAAGAATGTATTCAAAGCCAAATAATCCATTTATTGAAAAGAAAAAAAAAATTATTGAAAAGAAACAAGGAGGTGGAGTGGGGAACAGTACAATCACAGATTCGCGCATGTCCTGTCTGGTGTGCTGTGCAGTGAGTGCTGAACTTCAGGACAGCTATACTGCACGGTGATGGGAGTTGAGTGGAGAGGGTAAGGGTTGTGGTTTTCAGGGCTGGGTGGTGAAGGCAGCGGGTGGCGTGAAGAACAAGGAAGTTGGGGAAAGTGGGTTGCAGGTGACAGTGGGGCACAATGGAAAGAGTTTTGAGACAAGGGCTGTGGGGGAGGGGGTGGCGTTTGCGTTACTGCTCCTCTTTCTGCATGGCTACCAGCTCCTGGATAGCATCTGCTTGGCGCTCTAGGATGCTTATGAGCCTATCAGTGTTTTGCTGCCGGTGCGCGGTGCTTTGTCGCCGGTGCACTGCGTTTTCCTGCCGGATCCTGCTTTCTCTCTCCCTCCAGTCCTGTGCTTTCTCATTCTCTTTAATAGATTGCCGCATCACTTCTTGCAGCATGTCTTCTTTGCTTTTTTGTGGTCTCTTCCTGAGTCTTTGCAGTCTCTGAGCAGGCGATAAGAGGGACGGCTAAGATCTCAAGGTTGATGCAGCTGTATAGGCAAAATGTAACAGAGGCAGCATTGTTTATACCAGACAGAGTAATGATTCCCCCCGTACTTAAGGAGTAGAAAACACACGGGTTCTTCACAATAGCATAATTTTCCCGTCCGAAACAGAGCACACATATCCCACGGGAGCCTCAAAATGATGAGTAAGGGGGACTGATTGTTTCAGGGCTGCACTGTCCTCTGGGTTTCTGTGCCTTGGGGAGAGCCAACAGCTTCAGGGGGAACCTACACTGAACATTGTCCCAACATTTTCCACAGGAGTTCGTCCTGGACGATATCTCGCTGCTGAGGGTGACCTGGGAAGCAAGGGAGGGTCTTCTACTGCAATGCGGCTTTCGCCCTGGCCCATATGCAGCTTGCCTGTGTGCAGCAATGGTCCCCCCTTCCCTCGTGGCACAGTGGCACGGACACGTTAGCCTGGCTGGGACAAGGACCATGGTGGCTCTCCCGATAAACCTGCGCAAGCGCATTGCACACATTCTGGATGAGACATTCGAGGAGATTACCGAGGCCGATTATCGCGATGTGATAAACCACATCAATGCACTATTCCGCATCTAGGCCTGCATGTCTAACCCTCCTCTCCCAAAGAGCCCACACTGAAAAATTCCTTCCCGAAAAAAAAAAACGCTTACCGGGAACCTGCTCTTCTGTTTGTCCTCCACCAAGTACTGGCCGCTGCGACTGGCTACCTTCCTCCTGGCTCGAGAAGAGCTCCTGGCTGCATGGCTCCAGGGATTCCGGGGTGTCTCCATCTGGCCCACCACCATCACTCCCGTTTTCCTCCTCCTCTTCCTCCTCCACCCCCCCCCCACCGGCTCTGAAGTGTCCATGGTGGTGCTCAGAGTGTAGGTGGGGTTAACCCTAAGTATCGCATCCAGCTCTTTGTAGAATTGGCAGGTCGCGGGGGGAGCATCCGAGCGTCCATTTGCGTTACAGGCTTTGCGGTAGGCACTCCGCAGCTCCTTCACTTTAATCCTGCACTGCAGGGCGTCCCGGTCATGGCCCCTTTCCATCATGTCCTTTGATACCTTCCCGAATGTATCGTAATTCCTACAGCTGGAGCGCAGCTGGGACTGGACAGCTTCCTCCCCCCAAACACTGATGAGGTCCAGCAACTCGCCATTGCTCCATGCTGGGGCTCGCTTGGCGCGTGGAGGCACGGTCACCTGGAAAGATTCGCTGATAGCACTCCACACCACGCCAGGCTGAGCAAACAAGAAGGGGATTTTTAAAATTCCCGGGGAATGTAAAGGGTGGGTCACATGGTTGGTTACCTGAGGCCAGGGCAGTAGAGTTTGAACTGATGACCAGAGTGGCTAGAACAGGCATTGTGGGATACTGCCGAATAATTCTGGAGGCCATTCACAGCGCATTGGGCGGCCACACTGGCGCCGCAGCGCTGCAGCGGCAGCGCAATACTCGCTATTCCTCTCGGGGAGGTGGAGTACATGCAGCGCTGCAACCACGGAGATACAGCGCTGCAAATGCCTTGCCAGTGTGGACCGGGAGTGAGTTACAGCGCTGGGGGAGCCTTTACAGCGCTGTAACTCGCAAGTGTAGCCAAGGCCTTTGACTCTGCATTTTTTCTGCTTCCTGTTAGCCTAATTCTTGTACCACAGCTCTCTTCTCCGGTGGAGGACTTCCTGCTGGGGCTGCTGCACTGTTCGCTATCTTCTCCTCTCACCTATTGTTAAATCTCAGTTAACCTCCCAGGTCTAACTTCTGTTACTCACACTCTTGCCATGTGATGTAACTAACCTTCTGCTTGAGACTTGATGCTGGGGGCTCTTTTGCACCCTCCCGTTAATCCTCGTTTGCTCCGGCCCTGCTGTGAGATGCTAGAGGAGCACTGGTTTCATGGTCATCTAACTCCCCATCACAGACAGGCTATGATACCAGTTTCCATACACACTGATCTTCCTCTTTCCTCCTGGGGATGGGCACCAGAATCTTGGAGACTGAATGATTTTGCCCAGGAAGCATCAGTGCCCTGTGAGCAGCAGAAGGTGCTAGCTAAAATTTGATGCATAGTTTTGGAGGAGAGGAAACAGGGCTTGGTAGCATTTGCCCACCCCAGAAGAGAGTGGGGTTAGAGGTGGGGATGCTGTCTGCCAGAAAGTCTGACCGGGATCGGTCAGTCGCTATAGGGATGGGTCAGTCGTTATTGAGCACACAACGGGCCTAATTCTGGGGCCACGTTGTGACTCCAGCCAGCGCAATATTCACTGGATTTGCAGTGTTTACTGTGAAGATGGTTACTTCCTGCAGCATGAACAGCACTTTGACATCCTTAGATGAAAGGCCTTATATTGGTATAAGTACAAAATATGATGGATTTATCCCACCTCTGTTTGTTTTCTCTGGCTTTGTTTCAGACCATGCTCCTTCTCGCTGCAGGATAGTAAAGAACTTCTGGCTAGACAATGACATTACAGTGCTGTGTCACTCCATAACTCGTGACAGTGCATGGACCTGCATGGACTCTGGCTGATTTCTGTATTGGCGGTTCTTCCCTTCTCGGATAACCAGGTTTTGTTTTATGTATAACCTATTGTGTTGAATGTATGAGCTTTGCAAGAGTATTAGAGGAGATAATTGTACTCTGCATATGGGCCCAGGGTCCTCAGGACTCAGGGCAAGTGGACCCGAAGGCCCAAGGACAGTAGGGACTTGAGGTCCACTTCTGAAGTGATCTTAGGCTAATTTGGTGAATGTACTGCCCCTGCTCCTCAGTTTGTCAGGCGCAGTGGTGAAAGGAGCACTTGCATGAAGGGCCGGATGCTGCAAAGCCTCACTTGCACAAGTACATGGGTGAGGGCCCATTGATATCAGCAGGGCTGCTTGTGTCTGTAAGGCCCTGCAGGATCAGGACCCGCATCTGTGGGTGGGGAGCACAATCAATGGTGGCATTAACATTCTCAGAGTAGAAGGAGGAAACCAGGCTCCCTCCAGCGAACAAACTGGAAGCCAGCGCTGGAGGAGCTGTGGGCCCGCAGCAAGCTGTTCTGGCTCTGTAGTTTTCAGGAACACGTACTTGGGTGCTAGGAAATCCCTGTCTGAGCAGGTCCCTGCCCCCAAAGATGAGCATTATCTGAGGGTGGCGTGTCTGAAGCAGGGAAGAGCAGAAAGTGGATGCCACCTATTCTTCACACACCCTTCAGGAGAGGCATCTTTGAACTACTTGGGAGAGAGAGGAATGCAGGACTGGCTGCCAGCTCAATAGATGCTTGGATGGAACACAGTTTGGTGAATCAGAGGTACCCTGACACCTGTGCCCTTGCATAGGGTCTCGCTGTCTTGGATCCTTGCTATGCACACACAGCCAGTCATCAGGGTGCCATCCCCAGATCGCTGTACCTGCAGGTCGCCCCAGAGATGCTTGCAATTCCCTGTCTTTCTCCTGGCCTGGAAAGTTGTGTTGTGGCTCCATCTACTGACTTCCTGTTCACATAGCAGAAGTAAAAGGGTCACCAAGACAAACAGGTGAAGGAGGGGAATTACCACAACTTGTGGGACTGGTGCGCAGCCAGATGGGAGCAGAGAGGCAGTTTCCTGGGTATGTAGAGATATCGGGGGGTGGGGGGAACTCAAGTCAAATGGGCCAAGAGAACTAGACCGACCCCATCATCTCTATAATGGCCTGCCAAAGGCTAGCAGGGCCTTTAAGGAAAGTCAGCCGCAGCCTTGCCTGTTACTTAGTAGTTACCCCCCAGCAGATCCTGATCTGGTGGCTTAATTACCAGTAATGACCCCAGCTGGGAAGGGGTCAGGGAGGACTAGTAGAGAAAGCACTTTATCAGAAAGGGGAAATCTAGGACAGAGGAGCGATAGAAGTGCCAGCTCTCTAGGAAGAGCCTGGTGAAGGCAAGGTAGAGAGAACCACAGGGAGCAGGAGAGTGTCTAAGAAGCAGGGAGGTCCCTGGTAGAAGTTACCAGAGTCCCCAGGAAGGGGAGGAAGTGGGGAAAAAAGCCTAGGAGGTAGTGCGGAGTCAAAGGAGCAAAGAAATAACTCTGCAGTGCCCAGGAGCTGGGGTGAAAAGCAGAGAACTTCAATACAGCTTGAGAGGGACAGAAGGAGCTCTGTGTGGGTGTTGGTGTGGATTCTTTAGCTGGAAAGAGACAGAACTGCAAAGAGAGGACCTGGCTGGAAGGCTGGGCCATGAAAGATGAAGAAGACAGAAACAAGCCATTGCAGAGCCAAAGAAGCGGTCAACTGGGGTGCTAGAAATAGACACTCCCTGCCCCCCTCCCCCAAAAAAGCCAGGGGGCGCTACAATGGTGAGTGGAACCGCTTAAACGGCCAGATCCCACAGATTAGGGTTGTTGGAGTCCGCACTTTTTAGAGATTGGTTCTGGTCCCACTCTCGGGCATTAACCTGGATGTAGACTCTCGGTTCAGCTCTTTTCTACTTATTAGAATGCTTCATATTTTGGCATTACCCCCATTTTTCAGATGTGTTATCAATGTTCTCACTGAAATACTCATTTTACAGTTCTCTATGTAATCTCCCTTAAGATTTTAGTGATATTTGTGGTGGACTTTAAATGCATTTTCAGTAAAATATTTATCCAGGGCATGACTGGACTTTGTAATTTTTTTAAACCCTCCCCCACGTACAATGGCTGTATGTTTTTGTTGTAACAGTGTAAATGCTTTCAACTGATACTACTCTTATAAAGCTCTACAGGTGTGTGTATAACAGTTTCAGCTTATGATAGATTTCTTGTCTGAACGCTTAGCTGAAAAATATAACTTGACCTTGCTCGCTTTTTTAGGGACCATCACCCCATGACTCAACATCCTTCCAGAGATGTGGCACTGCGTACAAATCAAATCCCCTTCCCGTATTTATCGTATCCCCATTTACTCTGAACTACATTGTGCCACTCAGGCACAGCCTGAAGTCAGGGAGGAGTAAAGCTTCCACACTGCCCCCGTGGTAGCTCAGAGACACCCTGCCTAGCAGGACGGCAGTTGTGCTGGGGGTGGAGAAAGGAAGACATATGTAACACCGCTCTTCAGGATGCGGCGTATTCTCCTCTGTATTGGTGTGAAGGGGGGGACAGCCACGGTTCCTCCACCTCCACACCTGCTCCGTGGGGAGCCCACGTATAGTCACCACAACAGAGGGATTCCTTACTTCCCACTACGTGCTCATGTAAAACACGGCCACAATCTAGTCCTTTACCATTAAATGGCACCTTGGGTAATCACTCTGCCACCCTAAAATTTGTTCACTGGAAAAGCTATTCTTCCATTCCCCTCCTACCATAACAAAACCTGTTCTCCAAAGTCACTGCTTTAGAGTTCCACCTGAAAGTGACCACACTTCCTGATGAGCTCTCTTTGGGAACCATATTGTTACTCCTTTTTGACCCAAGCGGCTAGCCAAAGTTTGGGGCCCTGGGCATGTTCCAGGTAGTAGCAGAAATTGGTGACAGACTGGTATTTCTCTGATGCAGTTTTGTTTATTTACACAGAATGTACAGAGTCCTGTGTCTCTGAACACAGTAGGAATCAAATAGTAAGAAACAACTTTTTGATAACAGAACCAAGAATAATTTTCTCTGCCTGTGCTCCTGACCCAAAAACCTGTCCTCATGCTTCTTCCAGGGCCAGACTCTGCTTTCAGCTCTCCTTCTGCCGGTCTCTCCTAGTTTATTTTCTGTTCTGCCTACACATATGCCCACATGCAAACCGCCCCAAAACAATATTGAGCAAAAGCTCCTGAGTGGGTTCACATACACTAAAAACTCAGAGTTACATATACCTTGGGAATGGAGGTTGTTTGTAATTCTGAACAAAACATTATAGTTGTTCTTTCAAAAGTTTACAACTGAACATTGTCTTAATACAGCTTTGAAACTTTACTATGCAGAAGAAAACCATCTTAATTTAAATGAAACAAGCACAGAAAGTTTCCTTACCTTGTCAAATCTTTTTTTTTAAAACTTCCCCCCCCCCTTTTTTTAGCAGTTTACATTTAACACAGTACTGTACTGCATTTGGGTTTTTTTTTGTTTTGTTGTTTGTGGGTTGTTTGTTTTGTTTTTTGTCATTGCTACTGTCCAAATGAGGTGTGTGGTTGACCGGTCACTTTATAATTCTGGTGTTCATAACTCTGAGGTTCTACTGTACTCCTTTTGTCTTAGGTGAGGGCTTTTCCTTACTGTTATGTTAATTGAAGGCTATGTTCACACCTATCAAACTTAGGCCTTGGCTACACTGGCAATTCACAGCGCTGCACTTGCTGCGCTCAGGGGTGTGAAAAAACACCCCCCCGAGTGCAGCGCTGTAAAGCGCCAGTGTAATCAGCGCCTGCAGCGCTGCAAGCTATTCCCCTCGGAGAGGTGGAGTACTTGCAGTGCTGCGAGAGAGCTCTCGCAGCGCTGGCGGCGCGACTACACTCGCGCTGTGAATCCGCGAGTGTAGCCAAGGCCTTAGTGAGGTTTTAACTCTACTTAAACAAGGTTGCACCCAGCTCATAATATGTAGACCCTCGGGATAGAAGGTGTTATGGAAATATCAGCTGTTAGGATTACAGAGGTGTGCAGCAATGTGTGGTTGTGTCTCATGGGAAAGTCTGACTTGTGCCCTGCTCCTGCAATGACACCCATGTGAGCAGAATCTTGCATCTACACCAAGCCCCCGGGCATCACAGGAGGTTCAAGGTCCACCTACATGGGATTCAATTGCAGGTTCAGGGCCTAGCAGCCCTAACTACTAACCCACTTTGCTAGAGACAGATGAGTTCTGTCTGTGGGGTGATATTTTTAGTGTGGTGATTTAAGCAGAAGTCAGGTGGTTAAAACCCATTGAAATATGAAGAACTTTTAGAGGTAAACAATTGTGGCTACACCTGCAAAGACCCTGCTGGCAGACCAGCTTAAACCCATAAGAAAAAGAGTTCCCTTTGTGTTCTCTCCCACTTCATGTACCACTTTACACCATCAGCGAGGCCAGAGGTGGGCAAACTATGGCCCGCAGGCCAAATCCGGCCCGCGGGACCCTCCTGCCCAGCCCCTGAGCTCCTGGTCCAGGAGGCTAGCCCCCCGCTGTTCCCCCTCCCCCACAGCCTCAGCTTGCCCCGCCGCCAGCGCAATGCTCTGAGCTGTGGGCTGCGAGCTTTTGCCAGACAGCGCAGCTGCAGAGCCACGGCCTGACTCGGTGCTCTGTGCTGTGTGGTAGTGTGGCTGGGTCCAGCCGGGCAGCGCGGCTGCCTGTCCTGGTGCTCCAGGCAGGGCGGTATGGGAGCAAGGGGGGCTGGATAGAGGGCAGGGGAGTTCAGGGTGGTGGTGGTCAGGGGAAGGGGGTGGATAGGGGTTGGGGCAATCAGAGGGCAGGGAACGGGGGTGTTGAATGGGGGCAGGGGTGGGGGGGTCAGTCAGGAAACAGGGGGGTTGGATAGGGTGGTGGGAGGTCCGGGGGCTGTCAGGGGACAGGGAACGGGGGGGTTGGATAGGACAGGAGTCCTGGGGGGCCCCCCCATCAGGGGACAGGGGGGATGGATGGAGCAAGAGTCCTGGGGGGGCCATCAGGGGGCGAGAAGCAGGAGGGGTCGGATAGGGGGCGGGACCGGGCCATGCCTGGCTGTTTGGGGAGGCCCAGCCTCCCCTATCTGGCCCTCCATATAATTTTGGAAATCGGATGCGGCCCTAGGCCAAAAAGTCTGCCCGCCCCTGAGCTAGGTATATTACAGGGGTTTCAAGTTCTGCTGGAGCCTCGGGTCTCAAGCATTGCTAGAGACAAGATACTGGACTAGGAGGACTACTAGTCTGACCTAGTATAGCAACTCCCCCCTAAATTCCGATAGGTTGGAGATTAGTCGGAAGAGATCATTTTCGGGCCAGATTTTCTGAAGAGCTCAGCACCCAATTGCTCCCACTGAGAGTAATGGGATCTGTTGGGTGCTGAGCACTCATGAAAAATCTGGCCATTTAATTTAGATGTCTAACTGACAACTGAGCTGTTCTAACAAATTAGGCCTTCACCGCAAAACTCTATTTACAAATACAAGAACTAAAATATCTCTGTGGCAGCAGCACTCTATCTTAGCTAGAGACTGGTCAGTTAAATGTGGCTTGTGAATGTGACAGCGGATAGCAGTCACTGCTCTCTGGCCCTCATCATCCACTTCAACCAGCCTTGAAAATGGTTGTCATGCTGACGTAGACAAACCTAAAGCATGACTGACCCCTGCTAGAGTTAGCGATTAGCCAGGCTGGCTTATGGCAGGTGTTGAACTTGTTTGGCTTAGTCTGCAACAGTGGGACAGTCATTTCCCACAAAGAAAGAGCCATGCTTTGTCCAAGCTGGTTTGTTTCTTAGCCTAGACAAGTGCGTGAAGACTGACGGAGAAGAATTAAACCTTGTTTACCTCTATTTGAACAGGCTTACTGAAAGAGAGTAGCGAAAAAGGAAGGTGAAACCAGAGTGGAGCTGTTAAATAAGTGAGAGTAAATGGGTACTCTTACAATTAAGAGGTTACCCTTACAATTTGCCCTGAGTAAAGTATGCCATCCCAGGAGCAGACCAACAACCGAATTATGACTCGCTTATAATTCCTTCCCTGTTACCGCCTTTGCTTCAGGGGTGAAGTTAATCTGCTTTGCTCTTGGTCAAAAAACTCCTCCACGCTGGCTTAGCTCTGCTGATTAGCACGTTGGAGGCAGTGGGGTTCTGACTCTCCATCCCCAAGGGGTGGGGCTCCAGCTCTCAGTGCCCCATAATGCCTCACTTCAGTCTGTGTAAATGCACCTGGTGAGGATGCATCCTGCCAACAGAAGGAGCATAGTGTGGACACGAAGAGCAGATTCAATTACTGCAGTGGCTGTAGGTCGACCTACCTTAAGTCGACTTAATTTTGTAATGTAGATATGTCCTGCATAAAAAGAATACAAGGACTTTTCATTAGAAATAGGCTGGGAACTTCCCCAAGACTGGAACATGGGGGTTGATTTGGGCTCATCTCTCTTTTAATATAAATACAGATGCGCATTTTATTCTCAAATCACATATAGATGCCCTCATATCGTTTGCTCTGCACTACAGGAATTTCAGACCTACAGGTGGTCCTCTCCCTGGTGTTATCATCATCATTTGTATGATGTAGCAACTAGAGGCCCTGACTGAGATCGGAGCCCCCTTGTACTAGGCACTGTACATAAATATAGGAAGATACAAGCCCTGCCCTGAAGAGCTTCCTGCCAAAATAGACAAAACCTGACAGACAAAAGGTAGGAAGGGAATTAGAAGGGTGTAGAGGGGAAGTGACTTGTCCAGGATCACACAAGGTGAGGAGCTGTTCCTACCACCCTGCACCCTTCTAACCATTTAACACTCATTACTAGCAAAACCTCTGCATTAGCCACATGCCTGGCAGTACAGCTCCCCATTCCCTTGCCTTGAGTGGTTGCGCTGGGGGGCAAAACAGTAGAATGGAGTAATCACTGCACCGCTCAGGAAATGCTGCACCCAGCAGTGAAAGTAAGATAAAGGACTTACTGGTACGCCGGAGTCCTGAGCAGGGGTGTGGCCTCAACCGGAAGAGGCGGAGCCTTTAAATCAAGATTTAAAGGCCCCAGGGTTCCGGCTGCGGCTGGGAGCCCCGGGGCCTTTAAATCACCCCCAGAGCTACCAGCTGCAGAGGCTGCTGGGAGCCCCGGGGCCAGGGCCGGCTCCAGGGTTTGGGCCGCCCCAAGCAGCCCAAACATAAATAAATAAATAAATAGCAGCCGCAATCGCAATCTGCGGCAGCAATTCGGCGGGAGGTCCTTCGCTCCGAGCAGGAGTGACGGACCGTCTGCCGAATTGCCGCCGAATAGCTGGACGTGCCGCCCCTCTCCGGAGTGGCCGCCCCAAGCACCTGCTTGCCAGGCTCGTGCCTGGAGCCGGCCCTGCCCAGGGCCCAGGAGCGATTTAAAGGGCCCAGGGCTCTGGCCGCCGCTACGGCGGTGGGGAGCCCCAGGCCCTTTAAATCACCGCCCAAGCCACGTTGCCTGAGTCACGGGGTAGCGGCAGCAGGGCTCCAGTGGTGATTTAAAGGGCAGGGGCTCCCTGCAGCAGCGGGAGCCCCAGGCCCTTTAAATCACTGCCCGAGCCCTGCTGCTGGAGCCCCGGGGTAGCAGCGACAGGGCTCCAGCTGTGATTTAAAGGGTCAGAGGCTCTGGCCACTGCAGGGAGCCCTGGGCCCTTTAAATCGCCAGCCTGGGGAAGCTTACCAGCTTGCTTTCACCTGTGGCTGCACCTTTATTGCCTCTCAGTTATCTAAAAACAGCCTCAGGCACACACTTCCTTGTGATCAAAGGCCCTTGCTGATAAGTCTGAAAGTTTCCAGCCAGGACAGATCAGCAGCACAATAAAAACGTAGCAGGTGTGAACCAGAGGATCCAGATTCCAGCCAGTGTTCAGAGGCAAACATTAGTCACTTATTTTGACCAGGACAGTTGAAAATCTTAAGCAGCATTAGCTCATTTTCTTTGTACTCAACTCAGAAGGATTCAGAGCTCTGTGAGCAGCCTTTCCCCGAGTATGAAACAAGCTATGTTTCACTCCCACCACCCTGCAAGAAGTGACAGCAAATGTGATGCTACTGCCTCTGGGGCAGAGCGCTGATCTATTTAGGCCCATCCCTACAGCTGGTAAGGGAGGGTGAATGGGAAAAAAAGAGCAGCTGGAAAATACGTTGTGTGCACACACGTATTTTACACACACCTCATTTGAGAGGCAACAAAGTAGCAGGCTTTGACTAATGGTAAAGGGGACCAGCTTGTTCCCATCCTCCCAGCAAATGCTAGTGGAGGTGTTGAATTGTGCATTTATGGCAGTTCAGAAGTTGTGCCTGAAGCCATCTTCCCAGAGACTTTAGAGAGAGCCATCACCAGTAGTTCTGGTTACAAATACTCCCCCTCTTCCCCTCCCCCCCACGCTATTAGGAATATACACAATGTTTTACCATACAATCATTGTGGCTGTAAACTTCCTATCAACAATTTTTAAACATCTCATATTTCAGCCCTTGTTTTTCCCAGTGCTTCCTTCTTCTTCTGGAGGGTTGCCAGGTAGCACGATGTGACCCTCAAGCACTGATCGCTTGGGATTAATGGCAGTTACCTTGGTGATGATGGTCAAAGAGGAGGGAGTGTCAGCTGAGCTGATTGTCGCCCTCACCCCTTCCCCTTCTCTCCCAAGGCAACTGAGCCAGGAGCCACAGATGTTATTTAGATGCCAACAGGCAGAAAGCTCCTTGCAGGGATGTTGTCCTAGGAAATTCGGGCTACATTCACTCAGACTGACATAAGGAATCATTTTGGGAAGCTGTCACTTGTTTCCTTACATTAGATCTTCATTAAATTTTCCTCCAGAAGGCTTGTTCTTCCATGCCCTGACCACTATCCATTTCCCCTGCTTTACACCACTCCTGGCCGCCAACCTTCTAGCAAGCACAAAACATCCATCTTGTCCCTGCAGGGGCTTCCAAGCTCCTCTTCCCCTGCCCCAGTGATCAGAACGCACTGCAGTTCATTCCCAGAACGACAGTCCCTCTATATATCTTAATTCAAGGAAAACAGCTCTTTGCAACCATTAAGTTTCCGCCTCCCCCTTTCCCCCCGCCAACCCTCCACTAATGTCTCCCCCATAGGAACTGTACAGTTGGCAGGAGCAAAATATGTTTTCGGACTAGATAGTGCCTTTCATCTGAGAAATCAATGGTCCTTTGAGATCATTAAGCCTCCTGGCACCCCAGTATAAAAATAACAAAAATCAAACTCACCATAGCAGCAAAAGCCATAACGGAAAAACAGCACAGAAGCTGGGCTGGAAAATACAGGAAGGAGGAATTACCCGTTTTCCCATCTGGATTCTTGCCCAGCATGTAGAGAAGGAAAGAGCTAGTAATCCTGAAAACCAGAGCCGCTGGCTTTATGTAAATCCTGGGTGTCTCCCCTTTCCTTTCCAATGTTCCCTAGCAGCACAATATTCCACCCTCCATGCTTCTTGCCTCTGCTAGCCATGTTATCTTGTTGCTCACTTCTCGCCTGCAGTTCCCCTCCTCCTCTCTCTCAGGCCAGGAGGGTGGGGTTAAACAAGGCACCTAAAACCAAACATGTGACCACACAAACAACTAAGAGAGAGAGAGACCAAAAACGAAAGGGAAAGAAGAGGTGTGAAAGAATGAGAGGAAAAATAACTAGGACAAATGTCAACAAAGCCAAGGACTGAGCTCCTGTTGCAGCTAGACTGGCGGATTTCTGCTATGGTCCATTAACATTGCAGTACAACTGATGAAAGGTTAACCCCTTCACTGTTGGAGACAGCTGCAATTCCCTGTTCTGGCTGGTAATCCAGTCAGATTACCCCCTACTTGCCCTTTTCCTACTCTGGACAGGATTTCATGTACACTGATCATTCCCTGGCTCCTTCCTCCACCTGATCCTTTAATGACATAACCCTGTTGCTCTTCTGTCATGCACTGTGAGACCACTGTATTCTCCAGAATAAATGTCTTTGATTTATGCAGCGTTGTTGTAGCGGTGTCGGTCCGAGGATATTACAGAGACTGTGTGGGTGAGGTAAAATCTTTATTGGACCAACTTCTGTTGGTGAGAGAGACAAGATTTAGGCCTTGTCTTACACTACAGCATTTTATTGATGTAAGTTATGCCGACGTACAGTTATAATTAAACCGCTGCGGGGGGGGGGGGGGGGGAGGTGGGGGGGGGGTGGGGGGGGGAGAGAGAAGCAGCGTATGTGTTGCGGCGGGGGGGGAGTGAGTGTAGTGTAGACAAGGCCTTAAAGCAGTGGTTTTCAAATGATGGGTCGTGACCCAGAACTGGGTCACGGAATGGAAAGGACTGGGTCACGGCGGCTCTGGTCAGTACCACCAACCGGGTCCTTAAAAGTCCTGTTGGAGATGCAGCAGGATAGGGCCTGGTAGCTTCCGGGGCGCATCGCAGTCCACGGTGCCAGGATAGGCGAGAAGCCTGCCTCTGCACCCCGGCTGCATCACTGACACGAGCTGCTGGAGGTAAGCCCGCACTCCAACCCTCTGCCCCAGCCCTAAGCCCCCCACAAACCCAGAGCCCCTTCCTGCACCCCAACCCCTCATCCCTGGCCCCACCTCAGAACCTGCACCCTCAGCCCAGAGTCCTGATCCCCTCCCACACCCCAACTCCCTGCCCCTGTCCAGAGTCCCCTCCCACACCCTGAACCCCTCATTCTCAGCCCCACCCCGCAGCCCTCAACCCCACACCCCAAACCTCTGCCCCAGCTCTGAGCCCCTCTCACACCCCAAGCCCTTCATCCCCAGCTCCGCTGGGTCATGGGCATCAACAATTTTCTTCAACTGGGTCACCAGAAAAACTTTGAAAACCACTGCCTTAGAATTTACACAGCACTCTTCTTCAGGTCTGGAAAATGTGCACAGAGTCAGGGGCGGCAGGTTTGTATAATTTGTGGTGGTGCCCAGAATGGGTCCAAGTTATAGCCTCCCACTCCCAGGGTCTGGGAGGAAGTTTGGGTGCGGTGGGGGGAGGGGTCAGGCTCTGGGAGGGCATTTGGGTGCAGGATGCAGGCTCCTGGTTGGGGCAGGGGGTTGGGGTGTGGGAGGGGGTTGAGGGCTTGGCTGGGGCAGGAAGTTGGGGTGCAGGGAATGGGCTCTGGGAGGGGATTGGGGTGCAGGGTCTGGCCTGGGGCAGGGTGTGGGGTGCAGGAGGGAGTTTGGGTGTGGTAGGGTTACCATTCGTCCAGATTCCCCCGGACATGTCCGGATTTTTGAACTAAAAATAGCATCCGGGGGGAATTTGTTAATGTCCAGACTTCCCCCCCCCCACCCATGCAGAGCACGCGCAGCTAACAGGGCAGCCGGATGGTGCCACTTACATGGGGCTCCGACAGCAAGAGAGAGTCACTCCTCCACTTCCCCCTCCTCCCCCTGCAGCAGAGCTCACTCCCTCCCTGCATTCGCCTCCTGCAGTCTGGAGCTCCTCCCCCGCTGCTGCCCGGGAGAACGGCTCAGCCAGTTCCTGAGCAAGCTCCCAAAGAGACCTTAGGCGAACCGAAGGCCAACGACAAGGGGGCCAGGGGGTCGGAGAAGGGGCAGGGAGGTTTTGGAGGGGGCAGTCAAGAGATGGGGGGGGGGTCGAGAGTTCGGGGGGGCTTTCTGTGGGGGTGGATAAGGTTTTGGGCAGTCAGGGTACAGGTAGGGGGTAGGGTCCTGGGGGGCAGTTGGGGGGGGTCTTAGGAAGGGGCAGTTAGGGGATAAGGAACAGGGAGGCTTAGATAGGGGGTGGAGTCCTGGGGGGCAGTTAGGAGCAGGGGTCCCAGGAGGGGGCAGTCAGGGGACAAGGAGCGGCGGAGGGGGGGTTGGGAGTTCTGGGGGGGGCTGTCAGGTGGCAGGAGTGGGGAGAGGGATCGGAGCAGTCAATGGGACAGGGAGCAGAGGGGTTTAGATGGGTCGGGAGTTCTGGGGGGGGGG
>NC_048303.1:117249073-117286361 GCF_013100865.1 Trachemys scripta elegans
TAATGGACACAAATCTGACATCAGGAATCAAAATACTCAAAAACCAGGGGGAGAACACTTTAACCTGTCTGGTCATTCAGTGACAGACCTGCGGGTGGCTATATTACAACAGAAAAACTTCAAAAACAGACTCCAAAGAGAGACTGCAGAGCTAGAATTGATATGCAAACTAGACACAATCAACTCCGGTTTGAATAAGGACTGGGAATGGCTGAGCCATTACAAACGTTGACTCTATCTCCCCTTGTAAGTACTCTCACACTTCTTATCACACTGTCTGTACTCGGCTAGCTTGATTATCACTTCAAAAGTTTTTTTTCTCTTAATTAATTGGCCTCTCAGAGTTGGTAAGACAACTCCCACCTGTTTATGCTCTCTGTATGTGTGTATATATATCTCCTCATTATATGTTCCATTCTATATGCATCCGAAGAAGTGGGCTGTAGTCCACGAAAGCTTATGCTCTAATAAATTTGTTAGTCTCTAAGGTGCCACAAGTACTCCTGTTCTTCTTTTTGCGGATACAGACTAACACGGCTGTTACTCTGAAACTTGTCACCCTACACTGGAAACTCATACTCGATGGGGATCCCCTCTTGGAATAAATCTTTCCTGAACCCCCTCTTCTGGCCTTCAAACAACCGCCCCCCCCCAACTTCTCCAAGCTCATATTATTTAACAATTTACAGCGCTTTCAGCTACTGTTCCTTTGAAAGATGTGGTAGAAAACAAAGTTCAGTTTTGCTATATCTCAAGTATACCTCTGTGATTCTGTCTCTATAGGGAAATTTCTGCAGAACTCTTTAGTGCTTGATCTAGCACAGAAGAGAATGGCAGTATATTTGGGTTAAATTATTTTCATGCTGCTGGCCAGCCTGTGAACTCACCTGTTGCTAGAAAAATTCTGCAAATACAGCAAAAAATAATGTACAGTGTGTATTTCCCTTTAATACACCACATGCTGTTTAATGGAGGTATTGTTTTAGGGCTATCCAATCACATGATCAGAAAACTCTAGCCAGGATGCTCTCATCTCATATACATGAATTTTATTGCTCCATTTATATTGTTCGATCCGAGGAGCATTATAGGCAGAGGTAATTAAATTATGCATGCCTGAAATCCTCCTTTTACTGTGGTTTCCAAAAATATATCCATATATTCGAAAACTTCCCATTGCTGAGTTAATGCCAGGAACAGCCTGGAAGGAACTGCAGCATTCAGGACGAAGATGCAGTTGAGTAGCATTGATTGTGTTTTGGTTCCTATAGAGATCTATTCTCCCAGGAAATGGTGAGGTCACCTGGGGGAATCTACAGATGTGCTCAGATGTCTGCTACCTTGTTATTTTCCCAAAGACAATGCAAAAAAAAAAAAAAAGTGGTTCCCTCTCCCTCCCCCTATAGTACTTATTGATATTTGGATACCACGCTTAGATTTCCACATAGATGCTCAGTTACCACAGTACTGGGCATGATAAAAATACTAGAATAGACTAGAGGTGCAGGACTCTAGGGGCACGTCTTCACTGGCAACATTAAGTATTAAAAAATACTTGATGCTTTTCTTCTTCTACGGAAGGCAGACTAATTTCCTCAGACTGACAAGGTAGAGCTCAGACAGCAAGCAACTACTACTCATCGCTTTCCCCCCGCCCACCTATCTAAGGGGAGGGGGAAGCTGAGCAGACTATCTGGGACTAAGTCCTGCTCCTTCTAGGGTCTTCCTGTCACTCTGGGTGGCTGCTGTGACCAGCTGCAATTGACAAAGCACTGTAGGTGCACTCACATATCACTGGGCTACCGCTAACTCTATGCAAAGCCACACAGCAGACAAAGGGTTAAAGCATGGCAGGCAGGCCTGGCCGCAGAGGAGTGCATTCACTGCAAGCAGAATGAATGGCACGTTCAGCAGCACAGCACATGCTCCCTGGCCCCTCCCAGCATGTTCAATAGTGCAGCAGGTTTGTATGCCCCCTACGGATAAATTCAGTGCGCTGTCCCTGGAGATCAACAGCACAATGGGCGTCTCCTCCCAGGCGGGGTATACTGCTTTTGGCAAGAGTTTACCAGTTAATTTTTCCCTTTACTAATTAATTATCTGTAGAAATAAAATATAGTCAACCACTAAATAAATAAATAGCTACCGCTTGTATTTTGTGTTTGTAATAAGAAACATACGTTCTTGATTGACTTGGACAGCACACAACTGTAAATTCAGGCCAGATTTCATAATGCAGTTTTCTGTTTTTCTGTTACTCGATCCAGACCCAGAGACTAAATGTCTAGCATCCTTCTTGTCTACAAAGGACACAATGAACTCAGGGCTCAGCAGACATGTCCTGACTGCTCTATTTGTTGCTATACAACAGCAGTGAGATGAACTGCCAATGAACTCAACTAACAATGAAGTAGCACAACACACAGCTATGTGGCAACACAGCTAAAATAACACTGCAAATACAAAGAAGGGCATTCTTTCTATATTGTATCTATTTACCTGCCTATCTATCGGTTGTTGGATTCAGTCTGTGCAGAAGCCTGAATTCCATTTTCAATCATGGTCTGTGGACTGGGGCATACATTCAGGACTAAAATACTTACTCTCAATCCATCTCCTGTCCCATCACTGCCACCCCTCTGTCCAATCTCATATATCCAAATGTCTTTCAGACATCTCTTGGCTGTCCTACCATTGTCTCAAGCTCACTCTCTCAAAAAACGAATTAATCTTTCAGATGGTACTATCATAGCTATTTTTAAAAGTGCTGTTTAATTGACTGTATAGACAGATCTTGGAGGAATGATAGTTGTGTTGCAGTTATTTTCAGAGGATGTGCATATCCCTAATAAAAGTTTAACTGCATTTGTGCTTCTGACTAAATCCTTTCTTCAGTGCAGCTGCTGCCTACGGGAAATATCCATGCAAGCACAGAAAAATTTTACATTAAATTATTCTATGAAATCAGAAGCCATATAAGTGCAGGAACAGTCTAAGGCTACTACACTATGAGCTAGGGGTGTGATTCCCAGTTTATGTAGACATATTTGCGCTAGCTCTCATCTGAGCTAGCATGCTAAAAATAGAAGTGTACCCACAATAGTATGGGCAGCAGCAGCATGTGCTAGCAGCCTCCACTACATACCCGTGGGACGCAGGCAGTTTTGTACTCAGAGTGGCTAGCACAATGCCAACACTGATTGTGCTACTGGGGCTAGGCTACTATTTTTAGCATGTTAGCTGAGATCAGAGCTAGTGCCAGTATGTCTGTGTAAGCTGGGAATCACACCTCTAGCTCTTAGGGTAGACATAGCCAAAGGGCTGGTCCACACTAACCCCCCACTTCCAACTAAGATACGCAACTTCAGCTACGTTATTCACGTAGCTGAAGTCGAAGTATCTTAGTTCAAACTTACCGTGGGTCCACATGCGGCAGGCAGGCTCCCCCGTCGACTCCGCATACTCCTCTCGCGGAGCAGGAGTACCGGCGTCGACGGTGAACACTTCCGGGATCTATTTATTGCGTCTAGACAAGACGCAATAAATCGATCCCAGAAGATCGATTGCTTACCGCCAGACCCGGAGGTAAGTATAGACGTACCCTAAGAAACACACGTGCTGCCCAATATCAGTAGTGTAGATCTATTAGTCTAGATCTCTAATGGTCTGACTGTTTTGTCTCACTATGAGTCTTGCGGTGAATATTGCTGAGTAAGATGTGCAGAGTTGTACAAAGTAAAAACAAACAAAAATAAAATGGTATAAAGGTCTGTGACAATCTCTCTTACAATCACAGTTCACAAGATTTCAGTGCGCTGAAATCTTCTCCTGTTTAGAAGGAACATCTTTTTTTGTGTAGTAACCGGTTATAGACAGCTCACAGTTGCCAGGAAAATGATCTAACAACCAGATGAAAAACAAACAAGGCTGATCTAGTATCAGAGGGGTAGCCGTGTTAGTCTGAATCTGTAAAAAGCAATAGAGGGTCCTGTGGCACTTTTAAGACTAACAGAAGTATTGGGAGCATAAGCTTTCATGGGTAAGAACCTACCCTTTTACATGGCTTTCATCATGCATAATTCAGATGCTACTCCTGGCTCTTAGTAAGGTAAATGTATGCAGAGATCCTGTTTGGAGCACAGGGAGTGGATGACCCCACCAACAAGCACGTACCAGCCAACTGTGCTGAGCCAGATGTTTCATACTTATTTTTTTGACTAAGAGTCTCTCAGAATAGGCCCCTACTTGTGCCAATTGGTGGTTAACTCTGGTGTTGCTAACACAATGGAGGAAAAACAATGCAAATCTAGATCACAAAACAATGTGGTTAATTAGGTACATGCCAATTTACGAAGATGTCCTTCCCAATGGATCTATAGTAGTTAACCCTTTCAACTATTTCCCAATGAATATTAGCTCAGGATTTGACTAACATTCCTAACTACCTAAAATAAACTCCCACATTTATGACAGACTATATAGACTGAGTGCAGTACAAGAAGCTTGCACACATAGTCTCATTTTATATCTGTATACAATTAGAACTTGAAAGGCAGTTGTGGTAAGATGAGGCTCTGAAACATAAACCCTTGTATTCAAAACAGTCTTGTTCAGTGTCGGGATACGAATACTACATCCTGACACAGCACTATTTGATAAATTGGTTACTGTCTATTTGGTAGATTATCTGGAAGACAGCATCCATAAGAAACAACTGGGTCTACCTCAACTCCTGGTGTATCACAGAGCAGTTCTGCTCAATGGAACAGAGAAGCTAGCCACTTCTGTTTCCTGCCCAGTGACACTTACCAGAGGGCGACAACCAGCAGTAAGGGTAATCTATAACATGGATGGACTGGACTGTATAGTAACTAATTACAATATATTTATATATATAGGCCTCAGTGGTAGTCTCACTATTTAGTCACTACTCCAAATTTCAATTCTCAGTACTTTACAGCGGTGTTGATAATTAACAGGACTCAATAAGGGTCTTTTAGCATGGGGCCAAGGCGTTTTCTCGCTGATGGAACTCCGGGTAAGCCCAGTCTTTTGGTTTTAGCGAGTGGCAGGGCTGTTGTATATAAAAACCTAACACATTTTATTAGTACCTGGCAACAAATAAGCATTGTGTTATTTATTAAATAAATGTCCATTTGAGCCAGGGCCGGCAAGGCACTGCTGGTAGTTACACTGGGCGATCCTGTTAGAAATTTATGAGGGCTGAGTTTGGTCTTTTGATTGGGAGTGGTCTTTTAAAAGGCCTTTGGCCATACTGGATCTGTGAAGCTGCACATAACTTTTTTTTATCATCAGTCCAGATGTGTCAGATTGTGATACAAAATCCTTAAGCAAAAGTTTTACAATAGTTTTGGCATTTGCCTTTTTACAAGAAAATACATTACTAAAACTAACACATACTTAATTTCCTTTAGTAACTACAGAGTTAACTTTTTACTTTCTTTCTTTTAACTTCCTTAAACTGCGGCTGCCTGCTTGTTTGGGTCTGATCCTTTTTTCTTGCTGGTTCACTTTTTTTTTTCCTTCATGGGCACACGCATACTTTACTACCAATTTAGCATGGAGAGTGGGCTTTTTGGCTAACCCCCCTTTTATTTATACTTTTGGCTAAATTAAGGAGTTGATTAATTCCTTCCTTGGTTTATTTTGAGAGAGGGTACTACGGCACTTTGGGAAGGGGTTTTGCTTGATCTGGGTGGATTTCAGCCATCCGGGCAGACCTAATTTGCCCAACCGGGTTGGCATGATCAGCCCACAATAAGCGGGGGCCTTAGCCAGCAGTTCCTGTTGCAACGAGGAAGGGCTGGGGTCGGTCTCCCACCCTAGAGTGTCCTTTGCAAAACTGCCAGGACCCCATTGTAAGCGGGATCAGGCCCATCCAGATACACACCATTTGGGGTACAGCAGATTGTACAATTCCGTGGTAGACCAAGGTGCATGCACAGACTCCGAGGTCTCCTAACCCGAAGCGCCAATGCCCGTGAAATGGCGCAAGGGAAGCATTCTTTTTCAATACGGGGAGACTGTTTTAGGGGTATGTATAAGGGGTACGTATAAGGACTTTCACATTAGACAGGTTACACATAACACGTAATTAGCGCTATAAGCCCAGGCCTTCTTTCTTTGGCAAGGCCACCTTCCTAGACCTCCTTTCTTTGGCGAGGTCGCCTTCCTAAACCAATTAGAAACTGCTCCCCCGAACAGAGTTCGCAGGCTCCTTTTATTCTTACAAACCACACACATGTTACAAGTTATACGTCATTTACGAAAAATAAAGAGTTAGGGTTTGCTCCCTTTCCCGGCAACTTCCCCCTTTATTTTCCAAGAATTGGGTGCATATTGGGTGGAGGGCTTCTCGAGAAGCCTGATGCCTGATGCGGTCAACATTTGGCACCAGTTAGGGTACATTCTCGGTAGGGTGCATGTTAGTTTTCCGGGGTGTTACCAATAGTGCATTGGGTGGGTGGGTGTGTGTAGGGGGGGTACTGGGCACCCAAAAGAGAGATGCTATTGGCTAGTTTTGCATTTAGCTAGAAATTTGGGGAGGTCACAGAGCATCCAGAAGAGAATCATGATTGGCTACCTTGCATTTAGCTGGAATCACGGGGGGGAGAAGGGGGCACAGATCACACAAAGGAGAAGCTGCATTTAGTCAGTTTGCATCTAGCTAAAGTTACCTATTGCTTCACACAAGCGGTTATTATATTTCACCAGCCATGAACATATTTCATTAGTGCTGCTGCTGGGGCTTTTCATTCTTTCCCTCCTTGGCCCCCCTCCCTCCTCTGGTCATGACCCTTGACCGAGACTGGCAGAGAACATGACACTTAGTTTGGTTCAGGCTTGTGGCCTGCAGGGCGGGCCTATATGACGAGTCTTTGCCGATGTTCTGATCGGTGCAAGGGAGGCCAGCCAGGCCTATTCCCCCACACTGTCATTGCCCTAATAAAAGTGGGTTGCTATCTGCAGTACCACAAGGGCCAAACTACAACACTAGCCTGGAAAAGAATTGTTATGCTTGGATACAAAGTGCTATTATATGTACACATACATACTATACATATATGCTCATATACACTACAAATATATACACCATATCCATTGGGAATGCCTCTAAGACTCAATTATAAATTATAAACCTTCCCAGGCCCACCATAGGGGACTAAAAATAATTGGATAATAAAATCTGTCTATCCGTCATATGAGGGAATGTGCAGACTAAGGGACAGATGGGGCATGAGTGTATGGATGGTAAAATAAGGTAACCACATAACTGAGTGGGCTAAACACTTATCTTTGGTCCATGCATTATGCTTTTCCAGGGCGATGGGTAAACATTCTCCCCTTAAAAAGACAAAAAGTGGGGGAATGTAGTAAGATGAGGCCCTGAAACATAAACCCTTATATCAGAGGCCAGGTATGAAACCTAAAGCCTGAACTAAAGTAATGGTCAAGAAGAGGTCTTTCTCATCTGGATTCAAAACCCCAGTCTCTTCTTCGGGAGAATTGACACATTCACTACAAAAACCTCTGAGATTTCCTGAATTTTTGGAGTTCTACAATTTGTTTCTAGCAAGCACTTGAGATTATCCCTCTCAGCCCTCAATTCACAAATCTCTTCACCTGTCCTATGCCACGGCTCATATGATTCTGTGTGCCTCCACCCTTTCTGTCTCTCAGAATCACAGCTGGCAACCAAATGACTCAGCAAAAAGGAACTATACAAAATTTGCAATGATATCCCTATCTGACTTAGGGAACTTGATGTCCAGTCTCTAACATGAACAAGAGTTTCCAGAAACTAATCAAGGTCCCAATCTTTACATCTTAAGGGGTCAAACCCCAGCATCCCTATCTGTGTAAGTGGTCCAACATAAATGGAGCAGCCTTGGCCTGGGAAGACAGTACACCTCTACCCCGATACAATGCAACCCAATATAACACGAATTCGGATATAACGCAGTAAAACAGTGCTCGGGGTCGGGGGGACACACTGCGCACTCCGGCAGATCAAAGCAAATTCGATATAACGCAATTTCACCAATAACACGGTAAGATTTTTTGGCTCCTGAGGACAGCGTTATATCAGGGTAGAGGTGTATATGGCTGACTGACTGTGATTGAGGTATATCTGTAGTGTAGTGTCCAATACACCTCTACCTTGATATAACGCTGTCCGGGAGCCGCGTTATAGGTGAAACTGTGTTATATCAAACTTGCTTTGATCCGCCGGAGCACACAGTCGTCATCCCCCGGAGTGCTGCTTTACCGCATTATATCCGAATTTGTGTTATATCGGGTCGCGTTATATTGGGGTAGAGGTGTATATGTATTGGATTATGTGTATCACAAAGTGGGATAGTGATTGAAAGAGAATTAGCACAGACAGTTCTCTTCCTCCAGGTATGGTCTTTGGTGCTCTTTGCCATTGCTCTTTCTTGAGGGCTTCCTCTGGGGAGATGGGAAAGTAGTCTGCTTCTTCTCAAGACCAGTATTGGTTTCTCAAGATTCACAGACTGCAACAGTATAAACACTTTACAAACTAAGGCCTTGTCTACACTACGAGAGTAGTTCGATTTTACTTAAATCGAATATTTGGAATCGATATTGCAAAGTCGAACGTGTGTGTCCACACTAAGGACAGTAATTCGACTTTGTGAGTCCACACTAACGGGGAAAGCGTCGACATTGGAAGCGGTGCACTGAGGGCAGCTATCCCACAGTTCCCGGAGTCCCCGCCGCCCATTGGAATTCTGGGTGGAGCCGCAAATGCCTTCTGGGTAAAAAAAAAAGGGGCCAGGGTGCTTTTGGGTAACTGTCGTCATCCGTCCATCACTCCCGCCCTCCCTCCCTCCCTGAAAGCGCCGGCGGGAAATCATTTCGCGCACTTTTCCAGTCATTGACAGCGTGGACGCCACAGCACTGTGAGCATGGAGCCCGCTGCAACCATCGCTGCAGTTGTGGCCGCTCTCAACGCCTCGCAGCTTATCATACAGGTTGCCCTGAGGCAGATGCAGAAAAGTCAGGCAAGGAGGCTACGTCAACGCGGTGATGGCCTGAAGTCTGAGAGTAGCACAGACCTCTCAGAAAGCAGGGGACCCAGCGCCGAGGACATCACGGTGGCAATGGGTCATGTTGATGCTGTGAAACGGCGATTCTGGGCACGGGAAACAAGCACTGAGTGGTGGGACCGCATAGTGCTGCAGGTCTGGGATGAATCACAGTGGCTGCGAAACTTCCGCATGCGGAAGGGAACTTTCCTTGAACTTTGTGAGTTGCTGTCCCCTGCCCTGAAGCGCAATGACACCCGGATGCGAGCAGCCCTGACTGTCCAGAAGCGAGTGGCCATAGCCCTCTGGAAGCTTGCAACGCCTGACAGCTACCGGTCAGTCGCGAGCCAGTTTGGGGTGGGCAAATCTACCGTGGGGGTTGTTGTGATGCAAGTAGCCAAGGCAATCGTTGATGTACTGCTGCCAAAGGTAGTGACCCTGGGAAACTTGGAGGCGATCATAGATGGCTTCGCAGCGATGGGATTCCCAAACTGCGGTGGGGCCATAGATGGAACTCACATCCCTATCCTGGCACCGGACCACCAGGCCAGCCAGTACATTAACAGAAAGGGCTACTTTTCCATGGTGCTGCAAGCACTGGTGGACCACAGGGGACGTTTTACCAACATCAATGTCGGATGGCCGGGCAAGGTTCATGACGCTCGTGTTTTCAGGAACTCTGGTCTGTTTAGACGGCTGCAGCAAGGTATTTACTTCCCGGACCACAAAATAACTGTTGGGGATGTGGAGATGCCTATAGTGATCCTCGGGGACCCAGCCTACCCGCTAATGCCCTGGCTCATGAAGCCCTATACAGGTGCCCTGGACACTGAAAAAGAACTCTTCAACTACCGGCTGAGCAAGTGCAGAATGGTGGTGGAGTGTGCTTTTGGACGTCTCAAGGGGAGATGGAGAAGCTTGCTGACTCGCTGTGATCTCAGCGAAACCAATATCCCCATTGTTATAGCAGCTTGCTGTGTGCTCCACAATCTCTGTGAGAGCAAGGGGGAGACCTTTATGGCGGGGTGGGAGGTTGAGGAAATTAGCCTGGCTGCTGATTACTCACAGCCAGACAGCCGGGCGATTAGAAGAGACCAGCGGGAAGCGCTGTGCATCCGGGAGGCTTTGAAAGCAAAGTTCCTGAGTGAGCAGGGTAACCTGTGACTTTCTAATTTTGTGTACAGAGAAGCCTTCACCCCACTTCCAACACACGTTTCAAAATAAAAATAGTTCTACTTTGTTAAAGCACACCGTTTTCTTTAATACTGTTTTCGCGGGAATTTTTTAAAACTGGGACGCAGATTGTGGTGCGGAGCGGGTGTAGTGTAGTCGCGCGAATGCAGCTTCTAAACTCAAGGACTGACAGGCTCCGCTGCGGTGGGATGGTTCTTTCAACGGAGCCTGTCACCCCTCCTGATACGGACTGTGTGTATGGGGGGTCTATGTGAGTTTGTGGCAGGGGGGGGACGGTTACAGATCCCCTGCTGTGTGGCTCTGTGATCCTGCCTAAGGACCGCCGCTTAAGATCTCTAACTGCCCTCCCCTGACACAAAGTCACAGAGCAACCCACCCCCCACCACATAACATGAAAAGAACCTCCCAGACTAACCAGGGTAAGTAGTCACTGCATCACTGCACTATGTATGTGCCCTGCTGCTGTGCCTGCCCCCGACTATGTACCCTGCCAAAGGTGACTGTCCTGTCCAATTACCAACCCCCTTTCCCCCCCCCCCCTCCAAAAGAACATGATGGAAACAGTAGTTAACAGAAACATATTTTTTATTATCAACTACACATGGGACTGGGAAGTGAAACTTGGACGGGGGCTTGTGTCAGGCGGGAAGGAAAGAACTTGTCAAACTTTGGGGAATGAGAGCCTTCTGCTGCTCGAGCTCTCTGCAGGGGTGGAGTGAGAGTTAGCAGGGACTCTGCCGCCTCTCCTTCTGTGCACTTTGGGTGAAGGGAGTATGGGACTTGGTGGCGGGGGAGGGCGGTTAGAGATGGACTGCGGCGGGGCTCTGTCCTCCTGCCTCCGTTCCTGCAGAACATCCACAAGGCGCCGGAGCGTGTCCGTTTGCTCCCTCAGTAGTCCAAGCAGGGTTTGAGTCGCCTGCTGGTCTTCCTGACGCCACCTCTCCTCCCGATCCATGTTGGCTTGGTGCATTTGGGACAAGTTCTCCCGCCACTGGGTCTGCTGTGCTGCCTGGGCTCGGGAGCAGGCTATAAGCTCTGAGAACATGTCCTCCCGTGTCCTCTTCTTCTTATGCCTAATCCTCCCTAGCCTCTGGGAGTGTGATGACAGGCTAGGTTGTGAGACAGTCGCAGATGGGGCTGTGGGAATGGGAAAAAGGGAGTGAATTCCTCAGAAAGATAAATGTAGTTGTGAACAAAAAACATAGTCTTTCTCTGTGAACAGGACCATGCACAGCACCTATCACATGCGCACTCAGCACAAGGTCGAATTCTCGGCCTTCGCATTCAGTGTCTGGGGTTTTGCAGAGCACTTTTGAGAACCCTGTCAGGACAACGGAATTGCTCTTGCACGCAGACATGGTAAGCCGTAGATTCGTGGCAGCTTAAAACTTTAATATTAGCAATGGCCTCATTTCACATTGAAATCAATGTCGGTCCCTGCTGCCAGCAATCCGGCAAGCAGGAAGTCTGCTCCTGTCCCACACCCTCGCGGCTGTCCCCGGGAACGATCCCTTTCGGCTGACCCTCTCCCGCCTCCACCGCGTGGCTGCAAACCAGCGGTTACAGTTCTGTAAAGGAACGGTAAAGCAGTCCCAACACTAACATTCCCCTACCTCATTCAAAGCAGGTCATCATGAGCGACATCACCCTCATGAGGATCTCTGAGAGCGACAGACAGAGAATGCTCCGGGAAAGCCTTCAAAGACCAGGGCCGTATGCCGCCATGCTGTGCCAAGCAATGATTCCGGAGTACTTGCTAGTCTCGTGGCGCGGCAACGTGTCCTACTACGGAGGACCCAATAAGGCCGCTCTCCCCAAGAACCTAATGCAGCGGATTTCAAATTACCTGCAGGAGAGCTTCCTTGAGATGTCCCAGGAGGATTTCTGCTCCATCCCCGGACATATAGACCGCATCTTACTGTAGCTGCAGTAGCAGGGACTAAACAGTAGAGCGGCTTGGGCAGGACAATCATGCAAAACCGGACATTGCTAGATTTTTTTCAAATAGTTGCACTGCCCATGACTGAACCGTTAAGTTAATCAAACTAATCATGAGAAACCCATTTTTTAAATTGTTAATAATCATGTTCTGTTACAAATAAATGTTTAGATGTTTACAACACTTACTGGATGATCCTTCACCAGATTCTGTGTCCGGGGTAACGGCTGGGGAGGGTTGGTAGGGGATCTCTGTAAGGGTGATGAAGAGATCCTGGCTGTCGGGGAAATCAGCGTTGTGAGCGCTGTCGACTGCCTCGTCCTCCTCATCTCCTTCCTCATCTTCCCCGTCCGCTAACATGTCCGAGGATCCGGCCGTGGACACTATCCCATCCTCAGAGTCCACAGTCAGTGGTGGGGTAGTGGTGGCGGCCGCACCGAGGATGGAATGCAGTGCCTCGTAGAAACGGGATGTCTGGGGATGGGATCCGGAGCGTCCGTTTGCCTCTTTGGTCTTCTGGTAGCCTTGCCTCAGCTCCTTGATTTTCACGCGGCACTGCGTTACATCCCGGCTGTATCCTCTCTCTGCCATGTCTTTAGAGATCTTCTCATAGATCTTTGCATTCCGTCTTTTGGATCGCAGCTCGGAAAGCACGGACTCATCGCCCCACACAGCGATGAGATCCAAGACTTCCCGATCAGTCCATGCTGGGGCCCTCTTTCTATTCTGAGATTGCACTGCCATCAGTGCTGGAGAGCTCTGCATCGTTGCCAGTGCTGCTGAGCTCGCCACGATGTCCAGACAGGAAATGAGATTCAAACTGGCCAGACAGGAAAAGGAATTCAAATTCAAATTTTCCCGGGGCTTTTCCTGTGTGGCAGTTCAGAACATCCGAGCTCTTACTGCTGTCCAGAGCGTCAACAGAGTGGTGCACTGTGGGATAGCTCCTGGAGCTATTAGCGTCGATTTCCATCCACACCTAGCCTAATTCGACATGGCCATGTCGAATTTAGCGCTACTCCCCTCGTCGGGGAGGAGTACAGAAGTCGAATTAAAGAGACCTCTATGTCGAACTAAATACCTTCGCGGTGTGGACGGGTGCAGGGTTAATTCGATGTAACGGCGCTAACTTCGACATAAACGCCTAGTGTAGACCAGGCCTAAGAAAACACCTTTAAACTAGGGCACCACTGATTTTCAAATCCAATTTGTTTTCAGTCAATTAAACAGAAGAAATTATTCTGTTGGCTGCTTTAACATGAAGCTTTGAGCTTCGAGCAAATGTTGCCTCTCTGGGTCTGCTTTGTTAGCAGCAAAATAAGGCTGAAGAAAATGGACAGAAGAGCTGTTCCCTTTTTTTTTGCCACAGGGCTGCTTGGCACTCTGAGGGAAAACTGATTTCATTGACAGAATCAATTTTGAACCAATTTCCAATAAATTCTAAGGGCTTATTAACACAGAAACTGTTCCCCCCCTCCAAAGCTATCTAAGCTAGGGTTACCATATTTCAACAATCAAAAAAGGGGATGGTGGGAGCCCCGCCCTAGTCCCACCCCTGCCCCTCCCACTTCCTGCCCCCTGACTGTCCCCCTCAGAACTCCCAACCCCCCCGCTCCTTGTCCCCTGACTGCCCCCTCCTGGGACCCCTGCCCCTAACTGCCCCCCAGGACCTCACCCCCTACCTAAGCCTCCCTGCTCCTTGTCCCCTGACTGCTCCCTCCTGAGACCCCCCCATCCTAATTGCCCCCCTAGGACCCTACCCCTTACCTGTGCCCTGACTGCCCAAAACCTTATCCACACCCCCAACCCCTGACAGACCCCCGGGACTCCCACACCCCATCCAACCACTCCCCACCCCCTGACAGACCCCCTCCCCAGAACTCCCGACCCATCTAAACCCCCCTGCTCCCTGACTGCTCCGATCCCTCTCCCCACCCCTGCCCCCTGAACCCCCCCCAGAACTCCCAACCCCCTGCTCCCCGTCTCTTGACTGCCTCCTCCAGAACCCCCCTGCCCCTTCTCCGACCCCCTGGTCCCCTTACCGTGCCGCTCAGAACAGCATGTGGGGGTCCACACGGAGCCCGACACACTGCCGCACTCCCCCACAGAGCGCATAGTCCGGTTCCCGCCCTCGCAGAGTGCTGCGGAGCGGCACGCTGGGCAGCAGGGGAGGGTGAGCAGGGGGAGGAGCTCCAGACTACTGGAGGCCCGATGCGAATGACCGGCGATCTGCGAATGCAGGGAGGGAGATGGGGAGGAGGAGGGGGGAGAGAGAGGAGGGGAGTGATCTGAAGCTGCAGGGGAGAGGAGGGGGGAAGCAGAGGAGGGGCTCTGGCTGCCGGAGCCCCGTGCGAGTGACTCGATCTGGCTGGCTGCCCTCGTGCCGTGCTCTGCATGGGGGGGGGGGGGAATAGAATGCAAAAGGATCTAGACAAATTAGAGAACTGGCCTGAAATCAACAAAATGAAATTAAATAAAGATAAGTGCAAAGTACTACACTTAGGAAGGGAAAATTAAATACACAGCTACAAAATGGGGAATAACTGGCTAGGTGGTAGTACTGCTGAAAGGGATCTGGGGCTTATAGTGGATCGCAAATTGAATGAGAGTCAACAATGTGAAGCAGTTGTGAAAAAGGCTAATACCATTCTGGGGCCTACTAACAGGAATGTCACACAAAAGACACAGGAGGTAATTGTCCTGTTCTATTCTGCACTGGTGAGGCATCAGCTGAGGTATCAATTCTGGGCACCACAGGAAAGATGTGGATAAATTGGAGAAAGTCCAGAGGAGAGCAACAGAAATAATAAAAGGTTTAGAAAACAAGACGTATGGGGAAAGGTTAAAAACCTGGGCATGTTTAGCCTTGAGAAAAGAAAACTGAGTGGTGGACCTGCTATCAGACTTTAAATATTCTAAGGGTTGTAATAAATAGGACGGTGATCAATTGTTCTCCATGTCCTCTAAAGGTAGGACAAGAAAGTAATGGGCTTAATCTGCAGCCAGGGAGATTTAGGTTAGATATTAGGAAAAACTTTCTAACTATAAGGATAATTAAGTTCTGGAACAGGCTTCTAAGGGACGTTGTGGAATCCCCATCACTGGAAGTTTTTAAGGACAGGTTGGACAGACATATATACTTGGTCCTGCCTTAATGCAGTGGGCTGAACTAGATGACCCCTTGAAGTACCAGCCCTACATTTCTATGATTCTATGTCCCTCACACTATTCACCAAAATATCTCTATTCATCTTCAAAATTTTCCACATCTAAATCTTTCTTCCACGTAGCTTTGCATTACCACTTATTATTATTTTATTAAGCAAGACAGGGTATACATTGGTGATTCATTTTAGGTGTTTGTAACATAGAGTCCCAACAGATGAAACTCCATCTGTATAAGGATACCGTATCTGTTCCAGCTTTACTAACGTGTCCAAGCTGGAGATATTAGTAGAAATGGGATGCTGATGAAGTTAATGTTTCTGATCCCCTTATAAAATATTTATTTTGTCATCACTTAGGTCTGGCGAAGATACAATTCTCCCTTCTTCCCATTGCTGTAAAACTTTGCTTCTAAGGGCTAGATCCACAAAGGAGACTTAGACTCAGCATTGCAACCCCTAACGTTTAGGTGCCCTGCCACTTCATAGAATCCACAGTCCCTATGAACCCGCTCCTGGAATCAGGAGCCTAAGCCACCACTCACAAAAAATGAGGTGGGGCTCCCCCTTATAGCTTTTAGCCCAGTGGCTAGTGCACACACCCATGATGTAAGAGATCCAGTTTCAATTCCCTCTTCCAACTGATGTGGAATAGGGATGGGAACCTACCTCTCTCACAAAAGTACCCTAACTACTAGGTTATTGGATATTTTGGGGCGACGGGCACTCTTAATCTCTCCCGTTGAAGCTGTTTCATTTTGTAGCACTAATTAAATGTTCATTGGGCCAGAGAAAGAGTGGGAATGGTTCTCTAGCCCATTGGTTAGGGCACTCCCCTGGGATGTGGGAGTTTGTGTTCCTGTTCCAATGACTATTCATATGAAATGGAATGGTTTCAAGGGCAGAGACTCTGAGACACCCTTTTCCCCCCCCACATTGCCTGGGCACTCTCCTGAAAGGTGAGAGCTGTGGATGCGAATCCCTGCTTCACAGCAGGAGAGGGGGAATTAAACCCAAGTCTCCTACTTCTTGGGTGAGCACTCGAACTGCTGAACTAAAAGTTATGAGGGGGTGCACTTCTTCCTGCAGGATTGGGCCCATAGGTAAGATAGGAAGGGCACCACCTAATTTGAGGATCCTGCTGGGGCTTTGATGTGAGCAGGGTATCCAGGTGTTTGGACTGAAGTGGCTGTGTGCATGCCCAGTAGCAGTTTTTTAGGTGATTAAGGAACTTAATCAGTAGAACCTTAAGCATCTAGAGACTTTAGACATGTACGGGGCTAGGTGGCAACTAAACAGGGGTTTTGAGGATCTAAATTTTGGACTTAGGCATCTAGTGTGCCAGTTAGGCACCTAAATCCATTTGTGTATTTAGCTCTAAGAGCCTAAGGCACACAGGGATTGTAAACCAAAGTCCATGAAGCCCAGAAGTGATTTAAGATGTTTGAGAACTGCCTTCCATGGTATATGGATTGCACAATCCTTGATGACACTCTCCAGTTCATTCTTACTAATCACAGAGAAAGTGCTAATGATTTCACAGGATTTCAGCAATTCCTTAATATAAATGAAGCTTAAAATGGATGCTAGATCATGCCAGACCTGTCATTGCCTAATGAGGGAATTTCATTAGGGTGGAACAAAACTTTAGTGTTAGGACAGCTTATTTAAATTAGAGAGAGGCCCGAGGTGCTGATTTCAGATACATATTTATATCCTAGTTCAGGGGGGTTGGGTGCTATTTGGCACCTTCCTTCCTTCAGAGGGAACAGGGAAATGTTCATAAATACTAGCTAGAAATTTCTGCATGGACGGTGCTGTGAAAATGTCTGATTTTGCCAGTTAGGGAATGTTGTGCAACTGAACCACACAGGTTAGAGGCTACCTATTCTATTCTATATAGATCCTTACGCTGTCCTCATCACTGCAGTATCTGAGCACCTTCCAACAGTGCATTAAGACTTAAGTGATGTAACTAACATCTGTCCCGTGTGATTCATTCTTTCTCATTCTCCCCCCTGGAGGAATTGAAAGAAGAAGAGGTAGAGGACATCACTGAAATACAATATTTACGATTATGAGAGATACAGTAAAAACTGATCAGCCTCCTCATTCTTATATGATCCCATAATAAGAAAAACAATGTTTGGTTCTTAATGAAGTTAGTGGCAAAACGGTTTAAAACAAAAAGAAATATTTCTTTATATCTCATATGATCAGCTGATGGAATTTACCATTGCAGGAAATCACAGAGTGAAATGCTATAGCTGGATTTTAACAAAGGCTGGATAATCTTATGGCCATTAATAACATGCCTGGTAAAATAAGGATAATCAAAACTCAAGCACCAGTGGCTAGGTGTGCTGTGCGGATTGAGGTTTGTCTTCCTCTGAAATAATAGGCATAGGCCTGAGAGAGAGAGGAACTAGATTTAAAAATCTGATAGCTCAATTTTCTCTGTCACAGCCTATATTCTAGTTACCTGCAGTAATATTAGCACTTTCATGTTCAATTCCCTGCACAAACGTTAATTAATCCTCACAATATTCCTGTCATGTTCGTTAATGCATCACTGTGGATGTGGGAAACTAAGACACAGAGAGATGAACTAATTTGCCCCAGTCACAGAACAATTATAGGCTGATTTTATGTTTCCTACTGCTGCCCTCTGGCCCCTGCTCATTTGCTTCACAAATTGTCAACATGCAGGTTTGAGTTTTCAACTGAAAGGTAGCATCTCTAGGTATGCAGTTCCTGCTAGCACCATGCTGGCCCATTGCTTCAGTACTGACTCAGAGGGAAGTCTGCCACCTGCTGAATTATACTGCACAATGCAATTTACACCCCCCCCCCCGCAAATGGTAAAAGAAATGTGCTGACATCAAATTAACCACGTAGTTACAACTCTTTCCCCCCCCCCCCCCGCCTGTGTGTCTCTCCCTTCCCCTTGGTTTGGCTGTTTTGCTACCACACAGCTGCAGGGGCTAGTGACTATGGAGCGCTATGGAACAGGAGGAACGTAGACCAAGATCCTCCAAGGCATTTAGGCTCCTCGCTTCCACTGATTTCAGCGGAAGTGAGGAGTCATTAGAGGATCTGTGCCATGGGGTAAAACCTCACCCCGTTCTTCCCACCTCCTGCTCTGGAGCCTCTCCTTTACCCCATTCACTGCTTTTACTCTCCCCCTCAGCCCAGCCACTTCCTCCTGACCAGAGGCAGGGCTGGAGCAACCACTGGCATGAAGGGCACTCTGACTTCACACACCTAGACACCAGTGAGAGATGGAAGCCATGGCAACTAAGGGCAGAATGGCTGCAAAGCCTATCAAAGGAAGGCAAAGGGCGCTGGCAGCCATGTTTACTGAGGGCAGCCTGGCTTCCCAGCCTATGGACGGGCATGGGCGATGGCAGCCATGTTTACTGAGGGCAGCCTGGCTTCCCAGTCTATGGACGGGCATGGGCGATGGCAGCCATGTTTACTGAGGGCGACAAACGACGGGAGAAGCTGGCGGGGATTGGCTGAGCGGCTGTCACCGACCGCTTCCTGCAGGGTCAGGGGTGGGAGGCCGGAGGTGAGGCGCAGTGGCCGGGACGGGGGTGAGTGAGTATCGGGGGGCGGCTCGGTCCCGGGGTGCTGGGCTGTGGGGAGCGGAGAAGTGGGACCCGGCCCTTGGGCTGGAGCGTGGGGGAGGTTGGCCCCTGGTGGGTTTGCAGGGAGGGGGAGGGGGGAGCTTGGCCCCTGGTGGGTTTGCAGGGAGGGGGAGTGTCGGGGGGGAGGGGGGAGCTTGGCCCCTGGTGGGTTTGCAGGGAGGGGGAGTGTCGGGGGGGAGGGGGGAGCTTGGCCCCTGGGTGGGTTTGCAGGGAGGGGGAGTGTTGGCGGGGGAGGGGGACTTGGCATCTATGCTGGGGTGTGTGTGTGGGGGGAATGTCAGGGAGAGGAGATGGGGGACTCGACCTTGGGGTGGCGGTGAGTATCAGTTCATTGGAGTGTGTAGGGGTCAGTCCCTAGTCTGTGTATGCTGGGGGTCAGCATCAGCTCTGTCTCTGGTCTGAGTGGGTGGGGTCATTTGTCAGTGGGGTTTGTGGGGTGTCAGTCCCTTATCTATGTGTGGTGGTGGGGAATCTGAGGGTAGGAGGGCATGCACAGATATTTTCTTAGAGTGTTTTTTTCCTGTCAGCCTGTTGGTTCTGGTTTCTTGTTGTTTCTTGTTAACAATGTTCTCTGCGGAAAAAGGATCACCCAAATAACAAAAGCATGCTCTGCTGAAAAAGGGGGAAATTGTTAAACACAAGGAACTGAAAAACTTCCTTCAGTCAAATTTTAGAGAGAGAAGGGAGTGGGCGAGGGAGAGACTTGAACTTATAGATGTTGGACATTTCAAGGCTCTTTATAAGGACATTTCAAGGGCTGTGTGGACCTGCTGTAACTATCTGTATGAAGGTGACTTCAAAACCTGAGACACTTGAATGGGTCACTTAAAAAAGAGCATATTGCAAAATAAGGCTTTGATTGAGCAAATGCAGTGGCTCTCAACCTTTCCAGACTAGTGTATCCCTTTCAGGAGTCTGATTTGTCTTGTGTACCCCCAAGTTTCACCTCACTTCAAAACTACTCGCTTACAAAATCAGACATAAAAATACAAGTGTGTCACAGCACACTACCACTGAAAAACTTCTTACTTTCTCATTTTTACCATATAATTATAAAATAAATCGATTGGAATATAAATATTATATTTACGTTTCAGTGCATAGTGTATAGAGCAGTATAAACAAATCGTTTTCCATTTGAAATTTTAGGTTGTACTGACATCGCTAATGCTTTTTATGTAGTCTGTTGTAAAATTAGGCAAATATCTAGATGAACTGATGTACCCGCTGGAAGACCTCTGCGTACCCCCAGGGGTACACATGCCCTGGTTGAGAACCACTGCTTTAATGCATATGCCAAATTACTTTATTCACATATGCTTGCAAAGCAAGTGTTTGCTGGTTTGGAACCTAATACCTTAGCTGTATTAGAAATACCACCGTAAATGATTAAGACGGAAAGAAGTTTCAAAACTCTATTTGTTTATGCTATGCATTTTATTGACCTTTTCCTTTTGTTCAGCTTGTAGGTAGAGGCACATCTTCAGCTCCTGTGAATGGGCTCAGCATCAGAGAGGTCAGTTGAACTGTGTCCATTTACATCATCTGAGGATCTGGCCCTGAAAATTAACTAGTCTGTTTCATGCAGGTTCTCCTGCACTAGTACAGTGCTGCAGTGTTTGGGTTAAAAACATTTCCAGGAAATGTTTATTGGTTTGTTTGTTTTTGTTTTTTTTAAATTCCAGTGTCGGGGGGGAAACCTGTAATAGAAATGGTGGTCTTGAGTTTTGCAAATTATTATTTTTTAAATTATTTTGGGACCAAATTAAAATGGAGAGTGGCCCTTTAAAGATATTGTTGAAACACCCACCGCAAAATTCTTCATAAGATGGACAAACTGTAAAAACCTGCTCTTAGAATCTCCTTTCAATTCAGTAGGACTTGTAGGGTCTCTACCTGTCTTTATATCAAGTGGCCAGCACCCTCAACTCCCGCTGTCTTGGATCCAGGGCCGGCTCCAGCATTTCTGCCGCCCCAAGCAGAAAAAAAAAAAAAAAAAGCTGCGATCGCAATCGCGATTGGTGGCGGCAGGTCCTTCGCTTCCAGAGGGAGCGAGGGACCTGCCGCCCCCGAATTGCCGCAGGTGCCGCCCCTCTCCCTTGGCCGCCCCAAGCACCTGCTTGTTAAGCTGGTGCCTGGAGCTGGCCCTGCTTGGATCTGACTATGGTGGGAGAAATTTGGTCAATAAGGATTGTTATGGTGCCACTTCCCTGATGTAATCTCATAGGCTCATCTAACAGTTCTCTTAAAAATGCAACTGAGGGTCATTTTATAAAAGCAATAAGATGTGGGGAGGCCAAGGACTGAGCAGGCACAGAGGCTGACCTATGCTTTCTTGGATCTGGATGTGGTCCCACCAGCTTAGAGGTGGGACAGTGTGGGGAAACATGCTGCTGCTTTCATTTCAGTCTTCAGGATCATTAAGCTAATGCCTTTCACTAGCACTAGGTCAGTGGTTCTCACTTTTGTACTGGTAACCTCTTTCACATAGTAAGCCTCTGAGTGCGAGCCCCCTATAAAGTAAAAACCTTTGAAATATATTTTACACCATTATAAATGCTGGAGGCAAAGCAGGGTTTGGGGTGGAGGCTGACAGCTTGTGACCCTCCCATGTAATAACCTCGTGACCCCCTGAGGGGTCCAGATGCCCAGTTTGAGAACCCCTGCACTAGGTTCAAATGGCCCCTAACCCATTCACACGCATTTCATTTTAAAACGGTAAGATATCGGGAAATTCTGTGATTACACGGGCTATTTCAATCAAGTTATGGTGTGTTTGCAGCAGGCAGTCTCCACTCCTTCCTCTCTCAATATGTAGGTCAAGGAGTATTAATAAGCTTGTAAAAAGCAGTAGGTTTCAGTGGATTTAAAAGGAATATCCTCAGACTTTCTCTCCAGTGTTCCTATTTATAGCCTTCAGATGTTGGCAGATATGAAAAGATCTGCTGCTGAGCTTTGCCCATGCACCTCAGCCCTGAACCACAGCATTTCCTTCTTGCCCAGTTGTAATAGAGTCCGAATGTGCAGTAGACATATGGGGGATAAGGAGGAGTGTTACCAAACCCTTTAATCCTGAGTCCGGTCAGAATTAGAATGTGAGAATCCTGCTGGGGAACATTACTGTACCAATCCCTGCCACATCCGAGACCTCTTTTGTAAGCCATCAAAAATGAAGCAGTTCTGTCCCTGTTCTTGTTTGTTGGTATTTTTTATGACTGGTGCATTTTTTAAGTCTTTTATTTAAGATCCATTACAATAAAAATGGAGAGAAACAAGTAAAATACATTTGTATATGAGAAATTAACTTTTAAATATCTATATTGTAGTAGGTCATTCAAGATAGGAATCCCATTATTCTGAGCACTGCACAAATATCTAAGATGCAATCCTTGCCCAAAGAGTTTAAATTATCAGAAATATTCAGGTCTTGACAGTGACCTGCCCCTATCCTAAAAAGAAGAGACAGTCTTCTCAGCCCCTATCCTAAAAAGCTTACAGTTAAAATAAAAAATAAACACCACATAGCTCTTATATATCACTTTTGAGCAGTAGATCTCAAAACATTTTAAAAAGTATTCCTAGATTTCTTTGCATGTACATATCAAAGTTAGATGACCATATCCACTTGCAAAGCTCTAATTTACTTCTAATGTTCTAGGCTATTCTCTCCAGGAGCCTGATCCCAAAGACCATTGAAGGCAATAGAGTCTTTCGTTAAGGCACTAACAGGGTTCAAGGATTTGTTCTGAACTTGTTGGAGTAATCTCTTTTTATTGTAGTATCTCCTCATACATTGTTTTGACATTCATAATACTAGCCCAGACAATTTCTTGTAATGTTTACTTTAAATTCTTACCTTCTAAATCCTTCATGGGGTCTATTTCTGGTGTATACAATCTGTTGTTGTTGTTTTGTGTTCCTGTGGTGTGTAAGGCATGCAGATACCATAGTGATAGGCATGTTAGAAATCCCTAAAATAGTACTGGTTAGAGGGTAGATGTTTATTAAACTTGTTCTTTGTGTTTCAGGAAGAGCTGGGAATCTCCACTCTTTACCCACAATGTCTGGGATCGGCAACAAGCGGGCGGCCACAGAGCCTGGCCCTTCTGGGCCCCCAGAGAAAAAGGCAGGGGTCGAAGACTCAGGAACCACAGTGGAGACCATTAAGTTAGGAGGTGTTTCCTCAACGGTATGTATATCTATGGCACCCCACTCAACCTCTTTCTTAATGGACCCCCAGCTCATTAATCCCAGCCATGTCCTGCAAGTAATACAACCAACCTCCTCGCCTCCACCATGTTATTTTGTTTTCATCCTCACCCAGGCCCAAAGACCTTGCTCAAAGGCCCTTTTATAGAAAGGGATAGAACAGGCCTGTGCTGCATTAACTGCACTGATGTGATTCTCACCTCTGCACAGGAGGAGCTGGACATCCGGACCCTGCAGACCAAGAACCGAAAGCTGGCGGAGATGTTGGACCAGCGGCAGGCCATCGAGGATGAGCTGCGTGAGCATATTGAGAAGCTGGAGCGGCGGCAGGCCACCGATGATGCCTCTCTGCTGATTGTGAACCGCTACTGGAGTCAGGTTCGTGGCATGCTCTGTTGAGCTGTCTTGTCCTCTCTGTTGTCCTGTCTCATTCACTCTGATGCTATGCAAGTTATGTATCTTCTCATTGTCCCTTCTTCCAGTTTGATGAAAATATCCGCATCATTCTTAAACGCTATGACCTGGAGCAAGGTCTTGGAGACCTTCTGTCTGAACGAAAAGCCCTGGTGGTGCCAGAACCAGAACCAGACTCAGACAGCAATCAGGAACGTAAGGATGAGAGGGAGCGAGGTGAGGCCTTGTGCCATGTAGTTATCTGTGGCAGTTTGGGAAGATGGACTTCACTGAGGGAAGTGTTGATGTTCTGTGCCCTCTGGGAAAATGAATGATTTGCAGACACTGGTGACTACTTCTCCCACTACACACAAATATACACTCGTCCATTTCCTTCACTTCTGTCTCCCAGGGGAAGGGCTGGAGCCAGCATTCTCCTTCCTAGCTACCCTGGCCAGCAGTACCAGTGAGGAGATGGAGTCTCAGCTGCAGGAGCGTGTGGAGTCCTCCCGCCGAGCTGTCGCCCAAATTGTGACAAAGTATGACAAGCTTCAGGAGAAGATGGACATGCTGTCTCACAAGCTAAATAGTGGAGGTATGACAGAGCCGGTTGACTGTGAGGGCCTATGCTCGCAAATTCCAACTTTCTTAACACATTGAGTCAGGGATGAACCAGTTTTTGCCATGTAAGTGGTAAGGGCCAGATTTTCCCTCTCAGACTTAAGCATCAAAATGAAATGCCCAGGTTTTCCAAAGCACTCAGCACCCATCAGCTCCTATTTGAGAACAGTGGGGTCTGTTGGCTGCTGAGCTCTGTTGAAAATCTGTCCCTCCGTGCTAAAGTCCTTCTTCAGATAGTTAAACTACTTGAATGCTGAAAACTGTGCCTTGTATGTGGGGTCTAAGTGGAGGGCACCTGTTGATCCACTTGGAAATACTTAAGTCCCAGTGGAACCATATAACCCTGACATAATCTGCCACTACACAAAAGCTGTTGCCAAGAGCAGCAGTGTGGAAATTATATTCAAAGTGGAAATGATGGAAACTGGTACCGTCCTCCTTCCTTTCACAATTCACCAGCAACGTGGGCTGCTGGAGGACAGTTCTTGGATTCCTTGTGGTTTGAGGCAATAATTCACCTGGACAAGATGTTAGCTGTCTGATTCCTTGGGTTTGTAACTATTTGACACAGAGATGTATGGTAACCACATAGCGCTGAGGGAAGATTGCAAATTCCAAACGGGCTAATTCCTTGAAAAGGTTCTTTGTGTAAGGTTCACATGAACTCAAGAAAAATTCTGCAAAAGCAGCTGAGATTTCCATGTCTTTCACCTAAAAATAAAAATGACCTCAGGTTCACTTAATTCTCAGGCTCTGTTCCCTGAAAAGTCCTGAGTTTGTATGTTTAGGAAAGCCTCACTCAGCTCTGCACAACAGACAATGAATTCTTGCTCTGTCCATAATTTTCCCCACTGTCCAGAGGTGCCTAAATGTCGCAGTACACATGGTATTTGGGAGCCTGCTAATTGAAATGGCATAATAGATAAGAATTAAGGGTTGAGCAACTGTCTTCGTTCAGATTCCCCTCCACTTTTCTCTTTCCACCATCCTAAATAGGTTTATTGTGTTTCCCCTTCCCCTTTGCTTGCTGAATTGAAGACACTCGTCCATGACTCCCTTTTCATTCCCCCCTCACCCCCTTCCTTCAGATGCGTCATTGGTGGATGAAGCAGTCCAGGAACTAAATTCCTACCTTGCACATGAAAATGGACGGCTGCAGGAACTGGCTGATCTACTCCAGGAAAAGCACCGAATCATGTCTCAAGAGGTACAAGAAAGAAAAACAGAATCTGTCTTTGTGTTTGTGCTTATTTGAGCCCTGTCTGGAATACTGAACGATTCTGGTTACTGTCGCCCAGGAAGCATGTTATTGCCATCGAGAGGCTGAACTGTAGAGCACCAGGGATGATTCAGTCTGAAGAATTCAAGTTCTGAGCAAAGGTTAAGGGAGGAGGAATTAATTTTGGAGAACTGTAATGTGCACTGTACTTCTATGTGATTCTGAAGCAGAATCATGTGGTAAAGTACCTGGCAAACTTGACTGGAGCAATAAACTGATAAACTAAGGCTGTGAATCCAACACTGCTGCTTATCCTAACCCATGCTCCCCTTTGTCCCTTGGCTGCAGTTCTCCAAGTTGCAGGAGAAAGTAGAGATGGCAGAGTCGCGGGTGTGCGTGCTGGAGACCATGATCGACGACCTTCAGTGGGATATTGACAAGATCCGCAAGAGAGAGCAGCGGCTCAACCGACACTTGGCTGATGTGCTGGAACGGGTAATCGCCAAGCCCTTTGAAAGGAGATGCAGGGCTAGAGCAGTTCGGAGCCCAGCAACACCTGTTAACATCTTCATAGGGAATATTGCTGAGAGAAAGAGAGGGGAATCTTTATGGAGCCTTCCTCTACCTTACTAAATCACTGCTAATAGACGTGAGCTAAGGATGGAGTTGACTGTCTTTTGTTTGCATGAATGGTTTAGGAAGTGGGGCAGGATTCAAGCACTACACACTTTTGTTACAAAATCTTTATCCTCATTGCAGGTGAATTCAAAAGGTTACAAGGTATATGGCGCTGGGAGCAGTCTCTACGGGGGTACGATCACCATCAATGCTCGCAAGGTAAAACCTAAGGCCCTGGGGTTGGCGGGGTGAGGGGAAGCTTTGATTGGTGAAGGCAAAGAAGGGTGGTGCAGTGGTTAGGGCAGTAGCCTAGGGTTGTGGAGGCCTGAATTTGAGCCCCTGCTATGCCACAGACTTCCTGTGTGACCTCAGGCAAGTCACTTAGCTTCTCTGGGCATCAGTTCCTAATCTCTAAAACAAGGATAATAGCACTGTCCTATATATGTCACAAGAGTTATGAGGATAAAAACATTAAAGACTGTGAGGTGCTCTGATACTATGGTATTTTGAGTACTGTAGATAGATGCAAAATGGGTTTTTTCAATACATTAAAAAAAACTCTTGTGTTTCTTCTTCAGTTTGAGGAAATGAACGCTGAGCTGGAGGAGAACAAGGAGCTGGCTGGGAACCGCCACAGTGAGCTGGAAAAATTGCGCCAGGATCTCGAAGAGGTGACGACACAGAATGATAAACTGAAGGTATGAGCAAAATTCTCTGGGGGGCCTGAAGACGGATGGATGTGATTGGCTCCTCTCTGTTTCACTCTGTTGAATCTGTGTTAAACCTCTTTAGTACCTTCTGTGAAGCTAGATTTTCTGGTCAGTCTCTGTCTCTGTTTCAGGCACATTCTCTGTGCTTGGATGATATTTTACATGCAATAGGCCGGGATGCTAATGGGAACCTGGGGTTTTGCTGTGACTGGCATTCTTGATATAATGGTGACACCATGTGGTCAATAAAGGGAATCGTAGATGTCTGTTTCCTGTTCTGTGTGTTGGTTTTATTGATTCACTGCATCTTCAGTGACCACCTGTCAACACTAATAACTGCCCAGAAGGACAGGGGTTACGTTTTTCCCCCCAGCTCATAGTTTGGTTGCGGGGAACTAATGCAGAGCTCAGTGCTCAACAAATCCAATTATCTGACAGAGAGAGAGAGAGAGTCTCTAGTGAATGGAAGTGAAAGAGGAGAAAAGGGGGTTTTAGAGTTTCTGCAATGGGTGGAACAAACTGACTCATAGAACTGTTCTAACTTGATGCTACTACATTTTTAAGACCTATTTTTTGTTTGTTTGTTTTTCAAAATTGCTTGCACTGCTGCCTCTGTGAAATGAATTGTCAATTTCAGTCTGGTTCTTGGTAGTCCACATTATAGAAATCTCTTCTCCTCCAACTGACAGCCTGGGTGACAGGAAGATGGAGTGAGCCAGGAGAATGAGTTCTCTCACTCCTAGAGCTGGCAGGCATGCTAGCTGTGTGGCGAAGGGAAGTTTTACAATGCTGCTGTCTGTGCGGTGTCTCTGGACTCCAAGCTGTTAAACCAGTAACTTTAATCAGCACTGAATTCATACAGATAAAAAAATTCCTGCAATGGGATAGTTCACAAAGCCATTACCTTGCCCTGTGGAAATTCTATCTAGTCAAAGAAAGGATGTGGAAGGAGAATGGGCTTTGGAGTTCTGTTATCTCCCTGTGTTTGGAATCCACTCTGAGGTAACATTTCTATCCTCTCCGCGTCTCTCCTTTTCTTCATGGGACTGTATGTCTCTGCCCAGGTGGAGTTGCGGAGGGCGGTGGAAGAGGCTGTGAAGGAGACTCCTGAGTACCGCTGCATGCAGTCCCAGTTCTCGGTCCTGTATAATGAGAGTCTCCAGCTGAAGGCACATCTGGATGAGGCACGCACTCTGCTTCACGGCACTCGCAGCACACACCAGCGCCAGGTGGAACTCATTGAGGTAACCACCTCATTCCTCCATCTTCTCCTCTTTGAGATCTCCCCCTCTGACTGGCCCCTGGCGTGAACCAAGCCCTCTGCAGTTGTCTTTGCAGGCTCAGTTGTTCTTCTGGTTTTTTAGGAGGGTAGTAATCCTCTCCTCTTTTATAAAAGCAGGTTGATGAGGAAATGTGAGACACCTAGATCATAGCACTTATCTCTCTCTCTCTCTCTCTCTCTCTCTCTCTGTGTCCCTTCTTGCTCCCCAGCGGGATGAGGTCAGCCTCCACAAGAAGCTGCGCACAGAGGTGATCCAGCTAGAGGACACTCTGGCACAGGTCCGCAAGGAGTACGAGATGCTGAGGATAGAGTTTGAACAGACTCTTGCTGCCAATGAACAAGCAGGTACCCAATTTTGTTTGTAAACAGAGGTTGCGTTTCAGAAAGCTAAGGCACAAAACGAGTCATGACCAGCAAGGGACATAGACAATAAGAGGAGGTTCTAAAAGTACATTAGAAGTAAGAGAATGATGGAGGAAAGTGTTAGTCCACGATTTAATGGGGAAGGAGAGCAAATAATGGATGACACAGAGAAGGCTGAAGTGTTTACTTCCAGTCTTCACTTTAACTGTGACCAAATGCTTAACATCATTAGTATTAACAAAGGATAAGGATCTTTGGTAAGAATACGCAAAGAACAAATGAAAAAAATCATAGATATTTTACATGTATTCAAGTTAGCCAGGCCTGGTTAAATTCGCCCTCGGGTTTTTACTTCACTACGGTGAAGGCACCACTGTAAGTCGATCTAAGTATGTCGACTTCAGCTACGTTATTCACATAGCTGAAGTTGCATAACTTAGATTGATTTCCCCCCTCCCCCACAGTGTAGACCAGGCCTTAGGAAGGAAAAATCAAATGCACAACTACAAAATGGGGAATAACTGGCTAGATGGTAGTACTGCTGAAAAGGGTCTGGAGTTATAGTGGATCAGACCTACCATGAGTCAAGAGTGTGATGCTGTTGCAAAAAAATCAAATGTCATTCTGGAATATATTATCAGGAGTTCCAGGTGTAAGATACAAAGGATCATTGTTCTACTTGGCACTATGAGGCCTCAGCGGTAGTACTGTGTCTGGTTTTGGGCACCACACTTTAAGAAAGATGTGAACAAACTGGAGAGAGCCCAGGGGAGAGCAACAAAAGTAAGAGGTTTGGAAAACATGGCATATGAGGAAAGGTTGAACTAATTGGGAATGTTTAATCTAGAGAAGAGAAGGCTGATGGGGGATGTAACAGTCTTCAAATATGTAAAAGACTGTTATAAAGAGGAAATGATCAGGTGTTCTCCATGTCCACTGAGGGTAGGACAAGAAGCAATTGGCTCAGTTTGCAGCAAGGGAGATTCAGGTTAGATATTAGGAAAACCTTTCCAACTGTAGGGATAGTTAAGCAGTGGAACAGGTTACCTGAGGAGGTTGTGGTATCCCTGTTCTTGGTGGCTTGTAAGAACAGGTTGGTGTGACATTATGCTCCGTTCATGCAGAACTGTGAGCCACTGTGTTACCACTCTGCCTTAGCAAGAGTGTGAGCTTTGCTCCTGCTAAGTTGTGTGTCAGTTCCCTGACACTCCGGCCTGTCTGCCTTGCCAGCAAACTCTTCAAGTCTCTGAATCCCAGTTCCCCCAAGATGTCTCCCAGTAGTGTCCAGTCCCTCTCACAGGACACTCACAGCAATTAAGTTTGCTGCGTCCAATGAGACAGACAGAGCACACATCACAACATGTTAGATTAGCTGAGGACTCACACTTAACTTTAATATACAGCCCCGAGATGGTTTTGTACTAAAACAAGAATAAGTTTATTAACAAAGAGCAGAGATTTAAGTTATACTAAGCAAGAATAAAAGAGACAAATATGGTTACAAATAAAACAAAACAAAACATGCTTTCTAGTGACTTAAAACTTAATTTTAGCAAGTTACAATCTTTGTCTAAGCAATTTTCTTTCTTACATCAAGTTGTCAGCATCCCTAATCCTCCATGCTAGGGGATCCAACTTCCACAGGGGTGCTGTACCCAATGTCCCCTCAGTGGTGGATAACTAAAAGATCTTTTTGCTCCCCTTATATTACTCAAAGTCCATTGTCTCTGACTCAGGAGCCAGGAAGGCTTTCTAGGGTGCAGATTCTGTCCCCCAGTATGATTGTTAACCTGTTGTCTCCTCTGCTTGTTTAGCTTGATGAATTCCTTTACCTTGCATGCAAAGGTACTCATTGTCCTCTGCCTGTAACCAAGCCAGTCAGACAAGCGAAGACGCATTTCTTTGTTTAGAGCAGGCTGGGTTCATGCGATGCCTCCCAAACACATTTTAAAAACATATTTTCAGTGCACCTCTATAAATCTTTGTACATAACCTGTACATACACAGTGATTTCTGGGACCAGTGTGTCACCAGTTTACATATGATACATTATATGACACCTTTGCCCCAACACACAGTTGTCAGGCCCGATGTGAGTTACTTTATTGGAGGGGACACTCTGCCAGGGGCTCCCGGAGTCACAGTTGGACTAACGCCTGTCGCGGTGCTTCAGGCAGGGGGATGGACTAAATGATCTCTTGAGGCCCCTTCTAGCCCGACATTTCTATAATTTCAGCAGAATGCCTTCTTTGGAGCTTTCTCTGCTCTTGTTAAATACTTGTTTGCACTGTTCTGTCTCAGAAAAAAAGCTCCTTAGACGTATAAGATAAACTGGTATCAAGTTATCTTCTGTTTTTCTGGCTGTGGCCAAATGTTCTTACAAGGATTTCCAGTATGTTTGGGAATTAGTTGGTTACTGGCAGTGGAGAGATTGTGTAGGGAGAATATCCCTCTTACACTATCGGAAGCTCTTTTTCTGAGAGAGGGGATTTTGTCTAGGAAATTGGACTTATACCCTGGCATATATAACTTCCACCAGAGAGGGGCAAAAAGGTATTTTTAAATAGCATTTAAATAAGAGACTTCTGATGGGGTAGCACTGCCTTCCCATACTCAGATTCTTGATAGGAAGAAGAAATCTGTGAAGCAGTGATGCTGAGAGAGACCTACAGTGGTGATTTGTAAGAAGATATGGTGGCAAATAGGACCAGTACAGTTGTCCAAGCCACCATGCCATGGAGCAGGGAGATGAGTCTTTCTCTGTGACAATGCCTGTCCCTGGCACATTTCGTTCAGTCTGGGTACATCATTACCAGAAATATACTGATACAATGGAAGGTCTTTTCAAAAGACCAACAAAAACACTCTGAGGTCTGGAGGGCAGAGCTGATTGTGGCCTGTGGTAACTAGCCTGTGTGTGTGTGTGTTTTTTTTTTTTTTTTTTTAATAGGTCCAATAAATCGGGAGATGCGTCACCTCATCAGCAGCCTCCAGAATCACAACCACCAGCTGAAGGGGGAGGTGCTGAGGTACAAGCGCAAGTTGAGGGAGGCCCAGTCCGACCTGAGCAAGGTACCGGAGCTGGAGATCCTGGGAGAGAATGGGGAAGATGGAGAGGGAGGAAAAACCTGCTACAGCAAAGCATAGGCTACCCGTCTGTCTCATAGTTTGCCTGTGTAAATGTCTCTCTGGTGCCACAGGCTTTGGGAAAAGCATAACAGGCCCCAGGGGATAAACTGCACAGTTTTCTACCGGGCTCTACGCAGAAGCCTCTTCTTGGATTTCCACCTCCTACAGAGTGGACCTCCCTCCATGGCTGCATTGTGCTCTGTAAAAGCATTGGCAATAGCATCTGGGAGGGAAACATGCAAGGGAATCCTACAGGGCTGGCAGTGAGAAATGTGTTCTGGCTGAGAACTTCTCCCATTCACTTGATTGGTTTCCCTTTGTTTCTTCCCCACTGCTCCCCTTCCCCCCCCCCAGACTCGCTCCCGCAGTGGGAGTGCCCTCCTGCAGTCCCAGTCCAGCACTGAAGAGACCAAGGAGGAACCACCGGAGGTCAAACAGGAGCCTGATGATTCCTCTGCTCAGGCATCTGTGCCCAAGGCTGCCCCCGAGGATGCCAGTGATGCCAAGGCCAAGCGAGATGAAGAGGAGAGGGAGCGCGAGAGGCGGGAGAAGGAGAGGGAGCGTGAGAAGGAGAAAGAGAAGGAGAGAGAGCGGGAAAAGGAGAAGGAGAAAGAACGGGAGCGGGAGAAGCAGAAGCAGAAGGAGTCTGAGAAGGAGAGAGAGTCCACCAAGGAGAAAGGGAAGCATGAGGATGGGAGGAAGAAAGAAGCTGAAGTGATCAAGCAGCTGAAGGCTGATCTCAAGTAAGAAGTGCTGTTGAAATTCTTGTTTCTATTTTCCAGCATCGTGCCCTAATCTGGGGTGTCCAGGGAGCAGAGCTAGAAACCCCTGATTAACTCCAAAAGCTAGTGTCTTAATTCTGGTAAAGGTAACTCTTTCCGTGGGTCACTGGTGGTATGATTGTGCCCAAGGGACACATAGTGGAGGTGGTATTTAGATCCTCCTCAATCAACAAACCTAACTGGTTGCAGATATCTGTAAGGTGCAGATTTCCAATCAAAGACCACACTCCTCCTTGTCTTGGATCAGTCACTGAGAAAGTCTAGAGTTTACTACCAAGGTAAGTTCCTCTGCTGCTCTCTTTCCTTCTTCGTGTGAGCCCACTTTAGCATGTCTCTGCTCATCCTCCGATGTATGTTTCTGCATTGTTCCATGTACAGTATGTACATGTGCCCAGGGTAAGATGAGCCCAGTAGTCACACACGAGCCTACGCTGGAAGATGCTAAGAGAATGTCATTCTTGCGTTCAGGCAGACAGCATCACACCATAGCATTTCTCCCAAATATTCAAATTGGTGCTTTTCTTTCACGGTTGCCAGGAAAGCCCAGGAGAGCCAGAAGGAGATGAAGTTGCTGTTAGATATGTACCGCTCGGCCCCAAAGGAGCAGAGAGACAAGGTTCAGCTCATGGCAGCTGAGAAGAAGGCCAAAGCTGAGGTAACAGTGTCCAATCTTGGTCCTCCTTTTTCTCTTGCCCCTCACCATCTAATGGCTGTTCTTGAAATGCCCTCCTCAGGCTTGTTGTAGGGCTGTTGTTTCCTCTTCCGGACTCCAGAATGTCCCTCCCCTTCTTCCTCTGTCAGACAGCTTAAGGTTGGGACAGACTGGGAGTGCAGGCAGAGGACTGGCCTTAGAATGGTCCTTCATCGTTGAGGTTGTGAGGTGTCCACCTGACTGATGATTCACTCATCTACCTTTTTGGCAAAGTAATGTTACTATCCTGCATGATGATGTGTATCTTATTGGCGCTCTGGTGTGTGTAAAAGTAATAGAGTGGTTTGAATAGCAAGGGGGAAAAGGCTCCCTGAAGGGGTAGAACTGGGATGAAAATTAAACTTGAATGATTAGGGAGACATTTATTATGGTGCAGTTTGCCTGTGGAATAATAATCTCCCAAGGGAAAAGGTACAAGCCCCATCTCTTGAGGCATTTAAAACTAAACTAAATAATCAGACAAAGATTTGTGATTAAAAGTGAAGGATACTATATCCCAATGATGTGGCAGAGGGAATGTAGATAGGCAGAATGTAATTATCTGTACAGGATTAACCAGGAGAGTAGGGTTAATGTATTTACTCTTATTAACAAGAAAGAGTCATGGAATCTTTAATGGTGATGTTGGTCAAGAATTCAGTTTATATCTCATCCTGTAGATGGAATAAATGGGCCCAAAGAGTTAAAGGTGTTAACATGACCCTGTCACTGTTCAATATTACACATTTTGAGAAAAGGTTTGGTATACAGAGACCTCCAGCCTGCCTAGTGGCCATGGCAAGCACACCCCTTTTTTTAACCTTTTATTAAAGATACAGGGAAAAAGGGAAAGCATTTGAAATGTAAAGTATTACGTAAGGCTTTTATTTTAACATAGCTTGTTCCCTTTCCCCGTAGCTAGAGGGAAACCCCCCTATGTGACAGTTGTTTAGATGGTATTAAAGATAGCAGTAACTGTTCTTTTGGGGAAAAGAGAAGAAGTTAGTTGAGATGGGCTGCAGCTGCTGTTAAAGTTCAATCCATTTTCTGAAAGACAAGATGAACAAGGTGGTGGGGAGAACAGCAATGATAGAAAATGCAGCTTCTGTTTTTGGTAGTGAGTTTTTTCAGCAGCAAGGCTGCAAGTAAAACAGGTATATCAGGTCTTATCAACCGCTTAGCGATCTGGCAGATTTGTTCCAGTATCAGGTTGTTTAGGGCATTGCTTTTAGTTGCCTCTCTGGTTATAGGCTCACAGCAGTGTTGCAAAATATGCACTCTTGGCTGGCTAAACCAGACTCTTGTCAGTTAGCAGGAAAAAGAAGAGGGCTAGGAAAGAAAAGAAATAAAGGTGGGGAAGGAAAAGGACATGTGTGAGAGAGACAGTCTTATATCCCAGGTAGTGTTTGGGATTTAGCCAGAGCCAGTGAAGGTGGCAATGTCATTTGCATCCCTTTCTTGGCCTGGTCTGGTCGGGACATCTCTTGTGATTAGGTCAATGAAGGCCCAGTGGTATTGCAATAGATCCTTGGTTCCCAGGAGATACCACGGGTGGCAGCTTTGATGGTGAAGCTTTCTCCTTTTCCTTCTCCTTTCAGTTAGCTGTTGTCCCCCTTTGCTTTGCCTTTGCTAATTTTTAGCCCCAAAGACTTTTTGAGGACCCCAAAGGGAGTGATTGCTGGAATAGCCCATCCCCTTATTATTTTGCACTCAATTAGGCCTAATTTCCAACACACCAATTTTGGACCATTGATTTCCAGTCCCAAACTTTTCTTGTTTACTAGTCATGATTTTAACAGTCCTTGAATTATATCAGTGGGCCTTTTTGTTTGGATTAATTTAATCTATCTGTTTCCCTTTTGCATCTTTTCCCATCAACATTGGTTGTTATAGATTATTGTGAAATCTAATCAGCTCTCGCTCTTCACATTTAAGTTTAGTTAGTGTAAATTCATGGGCCAGTTATTACAGCAACATCTCCAATAGCATGGTACCTCCTAACACCATGCTGGGGAACTGGACTAGATGAGAAAATGGGTCTTTTTCCCTTTTTTTTTTTTTTTTTTTTTTTAAGAAAGGTTTCTCTGTGGTGTTGGAAAATTGTGGGGAAGGTTGATTCCTTAGCAGAGTCCTTCTTGCTGTTCTATTCCCTGCCTAGCCTCAGAGCTCTTTCGCTCTTCCCTCCACCCCGTCTCATCCCTCTTTTTCCTTGCTGTAGCTGGATGAGCTGAGGCAGAGGGTGAAGGACCTGGAGGACAAAGAGAAAAAAGAAAGTAAAAAAATGGCAGATGAGGATGCCCTACGGAAGATCCGGGCAGTGGAGGAGCAGATTGAGTATCTGCAGAAGAAACTAGCCATGGCCAAGCAGGTGAGAGGAGCTTATGGAAATGTCCTCTTAGTAAGGCCTTCTTGTGGGGCAAACCTTATCAGGAAATGGCTGGAATGGAGCACTTCTACCCCACATCCACCACCTCCACCAGATGATATTCCAACTCTGCCCAGGACCATGTAAGGCAATATCATCATGGTGTAACTGGGACAGAGTGAGGAAAGAGTTAATTTCTATACACACACATCGGGCTAGAGTAACACTGCTGAGGCGAGTAATGCGTGGGGTGAGTGAGGAGAGGGGAGGGTCAGTCTGTGGTGAGGTAAGATGATGATTTATTTTTAAAATACACTTGATTTATATAGAGCTTGGCTAAACAGGGACACTCAGGAAAATTAATCCAAATTAACTAAAGTTGTGAACGCATAGTGGATTAGTTAACTGCATTAAACTCCTGTGTGGCCACTCTGATTCAGAATTAAAGTGGCCTTCATTCTGTTTATCTTAATTCACTTCAGAATTAAAGACAAGCCCACAGTTTATATGATTTAGAAATAGCAACAAGTGGTGTAGTCTATGTGACACAAGTACCAGTGTATAAGGAACAGATACTTTGGCTGATGGGAAAATCCTACATTACGAAAGCAGGATTGTGTGAGGGTGACTAGAGAACCAGTATTTGGGGCATGTCCCTGTTCCTTGTCAGTTAATAGTGGAGATCTCTGATCCCACCTTGCCTGTTTCCTTTGTGAATTTTAAGACAGAATTTGTTAAAGGGGGGCTGGATGGCTCAGGGGAGCCGTAATGAGCTATGGAGCCATTGACTTTTAGATTAATTGACCTCAATTCAAATTCAGCCCAAAGATGTTACCATCTGATGGCTGTTCCTCAACTAATTTTAAACAGGTCACTGGTCTCTGTCTAGTTCCTAGTGGAAAGGTGGCAATGTAACAATTATTAGAGCCAACTTTTACCTTTGTTGGCTTTCCTAGCACAGAGATCAAGGACTGAATGCCTGTGGAGATTGAACTACCATCTGTCCCCTAGTGGAGCATCCTTCAGTTCAGTGGTGTTACCTGTTGTTTGGGTAAAGGGAGGTTATCATTCTCCAGGATGTTGATCTGCATCTTTCACTATCACTAAATTCTGTTTCTTAAAATAAAGGTAGGGGGTATTGGTGTTTCAGCGCCCTATAGTGGAGGGGGAAAGAGATTCCAATTACAGTGTGTTTCCATCTCTGTTCTAGGAAGAAGAGGCCCTGCTTTCAGAAATGGATGTCACTGGACAAGCCTTCGAGGATATGCAAGAGCAGAACATTCGCCTTATGCAGCAGTTGCGGGAGAAGGATGATGCCAACTTCAAGCTGATGTCAGAACGCATCAAGTCAAACCAGATCCATAAACTACTGAAGGAGGAGAAGGAGGAGCTGGCAGACCAGGTCCTGACCCTGAAGACGCAGGTAACCAGAAGAGGGGTGATGGGAAAACAGGCTGGGTAGGGATACTCCCCCAATGGATCAGGACAAGCTGCTGCTTAGATTTGTTTTAAACCTCTTCAATGGTGTATTGAAAGATGCCAGTGGTCCCCAAAGTTTTCAGAGTTGTCCCTCCCTTTGCCCCTGTCCCCACTGGAGCAGGGCCACGGCTCCCGAGGTGGAGGGGGGAAGGGGTCCACCGCTGAGGGGCAGTTCTGGGATTGGGAGTGGGGCCGGGAGTGGAGTTGTAGGGGCAGGAGTGCAGCTGCAGCTGGGTGCAGAGATGAGGCTGAGGACGGGGCCAGGTGCAGAGCTGGGGCTGGGGGTGGGGGTGGGGCCGGAGCAGAGCTGGGGGCGGGGTGGGGCTGGATGGCGCTCCCTCCGTGCCCCCCTGAACGTTCCTCTGTGCCTCCCCCCCCCCCCCCCCCCCCCCCCCCCCCCCCCCCCCCC
>NC_048303.1:117286461-117417165 GCF_013100865.1 Trachemys scripta elegans
CCCCCCCCCCCCCCCCCCCCCCCCGCCAGGGAGCACACCCCACTGTTTGAGCTATGCAATGAGAGAGTGTGTGTAAATGTGAAATTCCTCAGAGAGAGGTTCACCACTACCTAGGGCTGGGAGAAGGAAAAGGTGAGGGATTTTTAATCACATGAGAAAAGGTGCTCCTAGGTGCTGTCCCCTCCCACAGCCCTCTTCTTGTAGCCTACATGGAAATGTCCCTTGCTTTTGAATGATTCCACTAAGTGCTCTTCCAAAGGAGAGGGATATATATGTTTAACAACCAGTTATTGGTCTTTGATTGCTGGGTTTAGAAAGGTTCACCTCGGAGCTGGGGGAAGATGTCCCCTTGGTTGAATGTATAGTTTGACCTCTGTTGATTGTCCATGTGTCTGCAACCTGAGAGAGAGAAGTGGGGTTGTAGGAGTGGGAGGAGAGAAAACGCAGTGACAGGGAAATGTGATGGTTGCAGCATATAGTTATGGGAGTTGTGACCTGGGAAGGAGGAGAAAATTCAAAAACAAAATATCAACAGGACACGTTCTAAATGTTTCTCTCCCTTCCACCACCCTTCCCGTTTGGAAGGTGGATGCTCAGTTACAGGTTGTGCGGAAGCTGGAGGAAAAGGAACACCTGCTACAGAGCAATATAGGCACTGGAGAGAAGGAGCTAGGCCTCCGAACCCAGGCGCTGGAGATGAACAAACGCAAGGTGAGCATGAATCCTTGGCTCACAAGGTTGAGTGTTCTTCATCCTGTGGCAGGTATGCAAGGCTGCTAGCACTGGATTTCTCTGATGGGTTTTGGTATTCCATGTCATTACACCATTGTGGCAGAAGGCAGAGGAATACCAACTAATGTTCTAATTAAGGCACAATAGACTGATAAAGAATGCAAGGAACGAGAGCAATCAAAGTGGTTTCATGAAAGACTGAGAAGAGAGCTGAGGGTAAAAGGAAAACTATACTGCAAATGGAAAAAGAGGAGGCAGCCAAATGAATATGATCAGGGTCTGTTAAGGCCTACAGAGAAAAGATAAAGACAGTAAAAAAACATAACGACTTCAGAGTAATGAGTGAGGTTTTAACTAATATATCTAGGGGCAATGAAAAAAAGGTGGTCTGTTAATAAGGAGTGGAATTAGATGGACTGGTATCGCTGATTCTACCCTCCTTTCTAAATCTCTTGTCAAGAAAAATATTGGAAAGAAATCTGAACAACTGTTAAGGAAGATAAAAGTATCCCTTTGTAACCAACAGTCAGCTGTTCTGGATGTCGCATCCTATGGTATGAAGGGAATTTAGCTAAATGATTTATTGATCCACTGACAAATTTAAAAAAAAAAATCATGGACAGCTAGTGGGGTGCTGGAAGACTAGAGCAAAGCAAATGAGGGACTGGTCTTCAGAAAAGGAAAAAGAGTGATTGTGGTAGTTCTCTGTCTGGTTTAAATAACAGAACAGTCGCAAAATAGCTACAAGGTAATAGAGCCAGGAGCTACAGGACCCTGGGGACATAGGCTACACATATTTGAAGGGTATAAACACCAAGGAGGGTCATTCGTCCTACTCTGTGTATCTCACTAAAGAATTAAACTAAGAAAGGGAAAGTTTAGGCTGACTGTCAAGAACTTGTTGACAATGAAATCTTAGGTTGTTGAGCAGGCCCTCAAGGGAAGTCCTGTAAATCACTTTGCTTGGATCTTCTAAAACTAGACTGGAGGGAAAACCCTGAAAGTACTGTAGGGCACAGTCTTGGGCGGGCAGGGATTGGGACTGGAAGATTTTTCTAGGTTTTTTCCATCTCCAATATCTATGATCCTATGGCCATCTCCTTCGACAGGCAATGGATGCAGCCCAGCTTGCAGATGATCTCAAAGCACAATTAGAGCTGGCTCAAAAGAAACTACATGACTTTCAGGATGAGATTGTGGAGAACAGTGTGACTAAAGAGAAGGATATGTTCAACTTCAAACGGGCTCAGGTACGTGCCATATACCACAGCCCCTCACTCTCCATCTCTAGTCAGTCTGCCTCTGCCTGCCAGAGTGAAACTTCAAAAGGGTCCATATCATACTGCCCCTCCCCCCATTCTCTCTGCTCTCCAGGTTTTTTCAACTTCATTTTGTTTCAAGCTCCATCCATAAGTCATTTTGGCCCCTGCCTGTGTCCTTTTTTTCACTTCCCCAACCTTCTGCACTCAGCCCCTGTGGCTTGGCCCAGTTTGAGATCTGACAATATTCCAGTACAGATCTAATCTAATCGCTTTCTACTTGTGAAAGGCTGTTGTACAGTGCACTGGGAAGAGGGGGTTGGAAGCACAGCATCGGTGTATTTTACCATGTACTTTAAGGGCCCCAGTTCTGTACCCTTGAAGCACAAGCTCTCTGGAGAAATGGCTCCAATAATTTATTTGTTGGTCTCTTATCCTCCTGCAGGAGGACATCTCCAGGTTGCGTAGGAAGTTGGAGACCACAAAGAAACCCGATATGGTGCCCAACTGTGATGAGATCTTGATGGAGGAGATCAAGGATTACAAGGTGAGAAACTCTGTCACTCTCCCCTGTTTACTCTTTCCTAGCCAAAGGGTTTAGTCTTCATTCAGTACTGGCCTTCCCTAGCTGTGTTCTGTCAGCGAAGGCCAGCTCTGAGCTGGAGGAACCACCTTCTCCTAGGACAGAAGGTAAAGTCTGCTTCCCATGGTGGTGTATTGTCCACTTGGGGCACCTGAAAGGTCTGTCGCGTGTGGTAGCTTAGACTCTCACCACTGCATTTTTCTCCTGCAGGCGCGTCTGACCTGTCCCTGCTGCAACATGCGTAAGAAGGATGCTGTGCTCACCAAGTGCTTTCACGTCTTCTGCTTTGAGTGTGTGAAGACGCGCTACGACACCCGGCAGCGCAAGTGCCCCAAGTGTAATGCTGCCTTTGGTGCCAATGACTTCCATCGGATCTACATCGGATGAGTCTCGTCACGGAGAGACAAAGGCATCGCTTCCGCCGACCACCCAGCCCCTTTCTCTGATTGTCTGTCACCAGCACGACAGTCACTGCTTCTCCACCAACCCATGTTCTCTTCCAGAACAAGTGACCCGGGGTTAGGGAGGGGGGAGAGGCAGGTTTCGGATCTCTGCTCATCTTCTCTTCCTTTCTGCCTTTCCCTTCCATCTTGATGGGACCTCCACCCCACAGTGGTCATTCCCACTCACCCCCTCCACACTGCTGAGTCGGGGTTGCTGCTGTGGAATAATAAAGCCTAACTCAACCCTAACCCCAGGTGTGATGGGAATTGCCCATGGCAGAATAGAGATGAGCCTGAGGCCTTGAAATAGCCTTGGGTATTAAATGGACGATGTTAGGGTAAAACAAATTGTTTTCTATTAAAACCTTTTCCCCTGCTTACAACAAACCCCTTGGAAGGTGGGAAATTTTGTGTCCTTCCTAGAAATGTCCCTCTCTGTGTGTTTGTGTGCTGGTGATTGTTTTTGTAGGGGTGCTTGTGAGGGCTGGGCAGCACACCTAGGTTTTTATTCTTGTAGGCTTGTTCAGCGTGAATAGCCTACATGTTAAAGGCCCCGAGGCAGAAGGGAACTTAAGCACATGTACTGTTGACTTCAGTGGGAAGACTCGTATGCTTAAAGTTAGGCACGTGGTTAAGTACTTTTCTGATTCAGGGCCAGAATCTGCAAGGAGAGCCGTAGAGGAAGCTGGGGCAGCTGAGAGCATGATGCCTTCCCAATCCAAAGGCATGCTGCACACACCTTAATATCAGGAAGGAGAGAGACGGACAGGAGAATCCTCCAGAATAGCATTCCATTGATGAGCCCCATTTGGTCTGGATGAAAGATGGACACTTTTCTGTCCCCTCCCACCTGGCTGGGGCCTCACTAGCATTGTCCTCATTTTCCAGAAGACGATTTGTAGTGGTTACTTTGGTGCAGCTTTGCCGCAAGGACTATTCTTGTACTACACAAACTCCAATAAAAACTGTGGTTCCATTTGTTTCGCTGTTTTTCTTGCCTGTGAGTAGATTTTAATTCTTGCTCCCGGTGCAAGATGAACTTTAAAAAGCCCTAATCCAGTCATTGAAACCACTTCTTTTAAAAAAGCTCTTGGCTTCCACAGCAGAAAGAGCAGTTCTTTCTCCTCTCGTTACCTTTTACCGTGCCAGTGCCCCCTCGCTCCTATCCTGTTACCCTGGCGCCTGGGCTTCCTTCAGCAGGGATAGTCTGTTGAGCTAACTTGAGCAGGAATTTTGCTAAGATGTAATCACCTTACTCTTGTTTTACCACTGACCCCCAAAGTTAGCATTTGAACCCTATGTCTTTGGAAGTGATAGGGTGGTTCCATAATTCACTTCACTTCTTAATATAGTTAGTGAGGGGGTGTAAACCCCACACTGGTTCTGAGAGCTGTACCAGGTGCCTGAGAGCTCAATTATCCCTCCTGCTGGCACCTGGAGGGGAGTTAAGTAGGTCAGTTATCAGGTCCACCTGGAAAGGAGTCAGGTTGCTTTACAAGGATTGAGAAAAGCTCAGTTAGGGTGGGGCCCAGCAGAGAGGAGGCTGTGAGTTCCTGCTTTTGCAAATGGGCTGATTGAAATGAGGGGAGAGAAGTATTGGGGAAAAGCCACAAGAAGAGGGGATTTAGCTCCTCTGGTGGTTTTCAAAATAGGGACAAGACTGTAGGGAGACAGCCCTGGGGTCCAGCCTGAGGAAGGTGGAAGTGATTTAAGTTTATATTTTTGGTTTGGGATTTGTTGGAGAACTCCAGAGAGGAATCCTGCACATGGTCCTGCAGGCAGCCTGAGAGGACTGTAGATTCACAGTGAACCCATGAAGGGGCTGGTGGGGAAGCCTGCAGATGACCATGGTAGGAAGTTACCCAGGACGGAAGCAGGGGGTCTGAGTAGCCAGACCTTACCTGCATAATACAGGGTCCCTGGTCTCAAACCCAGAGAAGAGACTGGCTGGGTTCTCCTACCAGCCCATAGCAAAGACCCCAGACACCGGGACTGGAAGGACTAATGAGTCAGGAGTCATGCCAAAGACTCGGCTTGAGACTGCGGAACTATGTTTTGTTGCATTTTCTGTTACCCTGGGAGTGCTGATACTTCAGTGACCGACCAGAGGGCAGACACATAGGAAGAGGCAGACCCTTGCAGAGCTGGAGCAGCTGCCAGCAGGCGGCAGTAGAGAAGGACCTTACTACACCATGCCTAGACACTGGGGGCACACCAGTGGTGAGTCTACTTCTACAGGCTAATAAACAATTATTTTGCAGCTTTAGCCTTCTTGAAAGGTGCTGGAATGACAGCCGGAGAATCTGACCTCCTCTGTTTTTTCACAGACTAGTTAAATCATTAGTTGGGGCAGTGTAAGCTTTTACTCCACTATTGTATTTCAATCTTAATGTGAGGGTTCTCAATACACCTTTGTATTTCTATAGCATCCTCCATCTCAAAGCACTTATAAATGTTAATGAATGAAATCTCATAGCTTTATTAGTAGGGAAAAAAAGTGTCAAAGGGGGTAACTGAGACAGTGACTTGCTTAAGCTCTCAGTCTGTGGCAGCGATGAAAAAAAGCTGCTGTGCTCCAAACCACAAGTTGTTGTTTATTTGTATTACCATAGCGTGTAGGAGATGCAGTTGTGGCCCCACTGGGCTAGGTGCTGTACAAACACAGAACAAAAAGATGGTACCTGCCCCAAGGAGCTTACGTTCGAAGTCCAACCTTCCTTCCCTCCACCATCCTTTGCCTGTACGATGCCTGGCTTCTCTGCTGAGACTTGCAGAAGAGGAGGCTTAGGAATATCAGTTATGAAAGTGTTGTTTGTGATATAGACACCTGGGCTGAAATCACCAATGGTCTGTGTGTATTTTATTGAACAACTCCTAGCAACAAACTTACTGTCACAACCAGGGGAGGACAGGTTTGAACTGACAACACAGAGCTGTAAAGCTCCCTATCCCATTCCCAATCTCTTGAGCCATGTCATTTAAAAAAAAAAAGTTTTTTTTGGGGTTTTAAAAATCACTGTGTAGGAGTTGCTGATGTATGTACTGGTAGCTTCTGGCTCTGATGATTGGAACAAAGCAGGGTATTTGAAACTATCCGGGTTTGTTTCACTCTAAAGGTTTGGAAACACTTTCCCTCAGGGAGATTAACATTTTCAAAGTGAGGTTTAAAAAAGTCTGTCTGTGAAGTAGAGTTCTGATGCAAGTAAAAGTGTCTAGAGTTAAGTCGGAGTTATGGAAGTGACTGAAAAGTGTGTGTGTGTGTGTGTGTGTATGTATGTATTTAGTCTTGCTTTTATGGCTTCTGTATCAAAATTGTTCTGCTTCCAAGTCAGCATGATCTTTCTAAGACCCAGCACTACAAACTCAATCTGAGATCTGCCCACTGAGCTGTGTTTTTATATCCGCATGAGCGAGAAAGTATTTGCAGACAAAAGTTAGATATAATGCGTGAGATTCAATAGACTCCGTCTCCCTGTTTGTATGAAAGGTGGCTCTGCAGTGCTAACACAAGTAAAGTAAGAAAATATGGCTCAAAGACTCAAAGGGAACATATGTTATTTTGGTGCAGTCATTTTTCTGACACCCCCAGTTTAAAGGAGACTGGAAAGCTACACTATAGCGAGTAAGAAAGATATCATCTCCTATTTAGGGCTTTTCATCCATAGATTTCAAAGCCTTTTACAAAGGAGGTTAGTATCATTAACCCTATTTTACGGATGGGGAAACTGAGGCACAGATAGGGAAAATGATTTGCCTCATGTCACCCAGCAGTGCGTCAGGTCCCCTGAGTCCCAGTCCAGTGCTTTATCCACTAGATCATACTGCCTCCTAGCGAAGGCAACTGTGTCAATAAGTAAAACACATACCTGCCTGGGGCGTAGGGTGTGTGTGTGGTCACAACACAACATTTTTAATGTTTGAAAAACAGCCATTGTTGGTCAGAAGTTTTGACATTTTTTTTTGAAGTGAGAGAAATAATTGGCATTTTCTGACTAGCTTTAATAACTATATTTTAAATAAGCTCCCGCTTTTCCCCAGTTCCTGCCTTTCATTAGGATCTTTTCTTGTTAGCGAGAGAAGAAATTGACTAGGACTGTTTCCATGGTACTTATTTCCCCCCTCCCCCCCCCCCCCCCCCAGTGTCTCAACGCACCTCATGCTCTTTAATACATTCATCCTCAGGCCCCTGTGTGAAGTTAGGGCAGTCTTGCTTCACAGGCAGACTAAGTGACTTGCTCAAGATCACATGGGAAATCTCTAGCTGAGCAGCGACTTGAACTCAAATCTCCTGAGTCATGTATAAGCACCCTGACCATTTGCTCATCCTGCCTCTCTTGTTGCTACCCCAGCTTTTCTCCTACTAAGCCTAGGCTGCTATGTTGGTATAAAATTTATGATTCTGTGTGGCAGCTGTCTTGCTCTGCAAAATGTGAAGAAGGGCACATCTTAGTCCTACAGACTCCAGCCAATGGGCAGAAAGTCAATTCACGGGTAGTTAGATTTTCTTTTTGCTTCATATTGGAGCCTGGAGCCAACAACCCTGCACTCAGATCCACAGACTGGATCTCCCCTCTTCTGTTTTTCTCTGCCGGTCTGCGTGGCACACCCCTTGCTAGCAGCAGGAGTTCTGTCCATGCAGGGAGAGCCCGTGAACAGCTGAAAGGAAGCTTATGTTCTGGTGCCGACAGCTTAGAAAACATGAGCCTTGTGTTTTGAAATAAATGCTGCTTTGCACAAACTCTGTGGTGACTTGTGGCGCTTCTGAGGCAAACAGCTTACCAAGATTTAAAAAGCAACATAGGGTCCTGTGGCACCTTTAAGACTAACAGATGTATTGGAGCATAAGCTTTCGTGGGTGAATGCCCACTTCGTCAGACGCAACAAAACTAGAAAAGTTATCATTTTGCAAGGAATTGCAGGGGAGAGATTAGTACCTCTCTCTCTCCAAGGATGTATAAATAGGTGGATACAGACTTTCCTAATTCTTGCATTTCTACACCTTTCTAACTGCAGTTTTTCCCATTACTTAGCAGCAAACAGTTTGGAGAGAGTAATGAAAAGCATCATAACTCCATGGCCATCTTTTGGGCAGAGTTGTCACTTGAGTGCCCACAATGGTTGCTCAGAACTTCATAGCCACAGCAGGGATAGATTTCAGAACCTCTTGCTCCCAAAACACAGCTACTACCACTTGAACATGGGTTGTAAACTCTTTGAGGCAGAGACTGGCTTTTTGTTCTGTGGATGTACAGTACCTAGCACATTGGGTCCTAGTCTAGATCTGTGGCTTCTAGGTGCTACTGCAATACAAACATTATACAAATAAAAATATGGGAATTTCTGCTGGCAGTATAGGACCTATGACACACAGTTGTACATTTCAATCCTGCCCAGAAGAGAGTTGTGATCTAGAAAAACCAGTTTATTCTGTTCTGTCTGAAAATAGAGCTGAACATGTATGCATGATACACAAAAAGTCCTGTGGCACCTTACAGACTAACAGATGTATTGGAGCATAAGCTTTTGTGGGTGAATACATGCGTCTGACGAAGTGGGCATTCACCCATGAAAGCTTATGCTCCAATACATCTGTTAGTCTGTAAGGTGCCATAGGACCCTCTGTTGCTTTTTACAGATCCAGACTAACACGGCTACCCTGCTGATACTTGACAAGATTTAAAAGAAAACAATTACAAATTTCTATCTATGAATAATAATTGTATGGAGTGACACCAGCTCGGCGAACTTTCTATCTGCTAACAACTCTGATGCTTCAGGGCACTGTGGTGATCACTAGGTGGGGTCACAAAGAATTCCGCTCCCAACTCCCCAAAGACAAATATAATAATGCACAATTAGCTATGTAAGAGTTTTTTTAGTTAAAACCATTTATGAATAATCCAGTACTGGCCGTTGGCAGAGGCAGGGTCCTAGATTAACTGGACTATTGGTCTGTGCTGTGATGGTGAACCCTTGGTTTATGCATTTGTTATGTACTGCGATATGCTCAGAGGAGACGTGTCTCCATTTCTGTTGTAATCATTTAATAAACTCACTGGGCAATGAGGAACAGATTGATCTTTCAGTGGAATGCTTTACAGAACAGGGCTCTGTGGCAGATATTGCAAGCTGCTGCAATGTCTTTGGGGGCCATGTTGTATTCAGCATATGAACTGTTTATGTAGCACCATGAGACAGGGATTGTATGCAATCACAGGGGGGAGTTTACCACAGCCTCTCAACCAAAAACAGGTCGAGGGGTGTTGGTGGTTAAAGTGAATCACTTAGGTCATAAACACTTCCAAAGAAGTACCATCCCCTGGGGAGGCTTGTATATACTAGTTCAAACTGGGTTTTCCAACAGACAAAGAAAAGGCTTTTGGTGTAAAAAGGCTGGGTTTAAACTGAATCAGGGCCTTCTTTGTGATTCAGCGACAGCCAGGACCTTCTGCCCAAGAGGTTGGGCTCCCAACCTCTTAGAACGGTTGGAAAAACTTTGACCGACTAAAACCCCATAAGACGACTCCTGGTATCTTTTGTGTGTGTTTAAATGTGTTTTTTTTTCCTATAATGCTTTTACCTTAAGAATAAATGTGCTTGCTTAGAAAGAACTGTGGTACCTTGTTACTGCTGGCAATACTGTTAATAGACTTCAGAGAGAAAACAAAGCACAGTTCTGGCCTTTTCGGCAGTATCCCAGTACAAGACAGGTGGCTGTACAGCATTTAGAGCCCAGTCAGGAGGGAGAGGGACGTGGGTCTCTGCCTAAGAGAGATGATAGCTGGGAGCCTGAAACCTAAAGTGGGTGCCCTCACGGGAACATGGAGGGGCAATACAGGTTCAGTTAACCCAGAAATTGTGACACCTTTTAATCAAAGCTTGAATTCCCTGTCACTTCTACTCTACTCCCTTATTGCTCCGATGGTTAGACTAAAATGGCTTCAGCATCTCATGTGTTTTCTCCAAAGTGCACCTGTCTGCATTCGAAACACAGGTCTCAGCGAAGGGATTGTCATTCTGATCACCTCTTGCCTGTGCATTCAGCATGGCTGACATTTTCAAACCCTGGGAATGCTATGCCGCATAGAGTCCTGAACTGCCTTTGAACCCTAGCCACGTCTCAGGCAGCTGCTTCTATCGCTGCAGGCACCAGTCAGCTGCCTGGAATTATTTTTGGGGGAAAACGTGCCCTGAGACGAAATCCTCAATCTCTATTGGGGAAAACACTCCCCTCCCATCTCAAGGACAATGGCCCAAGTAATCCAAGTGGGGGAAGAAGCAATTTAATTAGACTCAGCTGCCACCTTTCTTCTTCCACTTACGATCCCCTTGTTCCAAGCTCACTCTTAAAGGGATATTGGCAGTTTAGGGCTAATATCTCTGTCTGCGACACAGCCTAATATTATGAATTACGGGTGGGAGTTTCAGATCTGCTCAGCATTGGCCTAACTGCTCCCATTCAATTGGAGTGTTACCGTCGGCTTCAGCAGTAGCAGGATCTGGGTCTTAATGATTGTGGGGTAAACTGGGGCTTTGCCATAAGCCCTGAGTAAAGTGCAGTTGCACTGAGCAGTCCAGGAACCAGACTTTGGGCAACATTGGCTAAAACACCCACATGGCTTAGGTTCTTAAGTCCCACATTCAGAATTGACTTAGAAGTTTAATTCTTATTGACTTTCATTGAGCAGAAGGTGCCTAAGTCACTTTTGGAAATGGGACTTAAGAACTTAAGTGACTTAGGCGCTTCTGAACATTTTACCCCGCGACTGTACAAGTCGCAGTCTGGTCCCTGGTTCTCACCTTGCTCTGGTGGGGAAGTAACCTGCGCCAGCTCTATATCTCGTGCAGAGTACTTCCTTCTGTATGCTGACGTAGCCACACGGGCTAGCAGCTTGCAGAGGTGGGAAAAACCCAAGGCTCAACCCCCTCCCCACCCATCCCTGTGGCGGGGTAAGGAGTAGATTTGCAGAAGCTGTTCCTTCACCTGCAATGTGAGCAGCTCTCACGGGAGTCGGAACCTGGGTGAGATTCTAGTCAGGATCACGTGCTGGCTCTTAGCAATTTAAATAGCAGTCAGGATGCAATTATTTCAAAAGCATTTCTGTTCGCCTTTGGTTTTTTTTTCCTATTAATGTTTTTTAAAATGTCTAAATGTTTCTCTAAGAGGACTGGTTGGAAAATGAGGACCTTTTCTATAGAACGTTGTGCAAGGGTTTCTTTTTTTTTTGTGAGTGTGGAAAAACTGACAACCAAAAGCTTTATTTTGGAAATGCCATCATGGTCTCTCCTATGAGGAGTTGTTTGGGGCCTCATGTTACCATTCACCTCTAGGGATGGGGTCCCTGGCCAGACTACATGTACCATGATGCACCATGGTGTTACCTCTTGATGAGCCACTGCAGAGCATCATGGGAGATACAATCCGTCAGGGTGACCTGGCCCATAGAGGAGAATGGGCACTTGAAGCAGCTGAAGTACAAATCCCAGGAGCATTTCTGAATAAAGTTTTTTCAGGTTTTGGCTGAAACTTCAGGGTGTGCATGCATGTATAGGTGTGGGTGGTGTTTTGCACAAATGTGAAGTTTACAGCAGAAAGCAGACTTCCTCCCCCCTTCCCCCCCAGATTTTGTTTAATTGAAAAATACAGTTTTCTGTCAAAACAGCCTTGATGGAATCTTTCAGCCAGCGCCAGTCTGCACTGCTGTTAACCCAAAGATTTTCAGCAGCGTATTAGTGTATAAGAACTAGAAAGACAAGCTGACCGCTATTGGAGCTGATGGATGTGCAAACATTAACCTACATAGTTTCAGTGGTGAAAGTAAATAAGGCCCTGATCCTACACCGACAGCTTCACTGTGCCCCCTCAATTAAAATATTCCTAGTCACTAGCCTAGGTAGAACAAAATTTCTCCTCATGTCACCATGATGGCTTCTACCCTTCCTTTTCCAGTTGTCTCTTTTGCAAAATAAGGAAACAGTGTGGTTTGCTTAAAAGGTAAGACCACGTGACACTGAGCGTGGTCATGCTGTGATGTGTGATAAATCACTTCAGTTGCTTTGCTTGCCTCCTTTCCCCCATCCCTCATTTGTTTTTATTTAGGTAAGGCCTGATTTTCAGAGATGCTGGTTACCCGTGTCTCCCACTTCCTACAGTTGGAACTGTGGCTGCTAACAGTTCCAGAAATCCCACCCTTTGAGAAGTCAATCCCTGTCCTGAAGAACTTTGTCGTCTATAGTGGGATTTTTCAAAAGCACTCAGTTAGCCTAACTTTGCTCACACTCACACCATTGAAGTCAGTGGTCAAACTCTGACTGATTTACCCCCAATTCCTTGAGTGGGGACAGCTGAGCTGCCACTCCTTGCACATCTAAAGCACTCCGCTTGCACATGGAGCCCTGTGAAGTTCTGGGCAGATGAAGGGTCTTCTCATATAGAGATCATTGCAGGATCAGGGCCAGTGGGCCTGATTTCTCTATGGCACTGCTACTCTGAATTAACAGCGGCTGACTAAACAGCAGAAAATCAGGCCTAATATAAATGTTAAATATAATATCAGCCACTGGTTTGATTGACTGTAGGCACATCAACTTGAGTTCAGCCCACCAAAGCAGCATCTTAATCAAGGACCACCTACCCCCACTGCCTCCCAAAATATCTGTCATTCAAAGAAAGGCTTGAAAAAGCATACTTAGGTTAAGATCTATAATTACAGCTTACTTTGCAAAAAGACTGAATGCTAGCCAGGTATGAGATGATTAGAATCCATCCACTTCTGGATGTGCTGTGCACTGGGAATAATCCATCGGTTCTTGGGCTGCCATGGCCTGTACTAAATAAGACATTAAAAACATTGTCTACATCACACAGGCTGTTGTCCCAAAGGGTGTGTGGTCAAGCATTATTTAAAAGTTAATAGAAATCCTGTTTAGATAAAGATTATTTGATGGCACTATCACTTAGGCTGATGTACTATCTATTTAGTTGCTGAATAGCTTAAACTACTTCTCCCCATCGTCAAAATCCAAGAAGCAAACCATTTCAGAGAGATGCGTTCATAATAAATTCCCTTAAAATGACAGGTCTGATTCTCTCTTACGCTAAGGTTCCTTGACGCTGCTCTGGTACTCACGGTGCAGTCCCTTAGGGGCCTTATTGTAAATGGGCATCAGGTCCTTTACTTTCTCTCTCTCTCTCTCTCCCACTCCCCCCCCCCAACAAGGGACACGAGCTGCTGACCATTTTAGAATTTTTTTTAATTAATGCACAGAAAGGGCTAAAAAGTGGAAACTTTTTGTTTTACTGCCATTTGAAGGAAACAGGACGGGTGCAGTCTGGATGCTCGCAGCTCTTCTAGTGCGATGCTACCCTTTAGATGTTCACGGAACGAATGAGAGATTCAGTCTTATGAAAGAACCAGAACTGTTCTAGGAACCAGGAATAAGTTTCCCGCTGCTGATGCAGTGTCTGCTTTGCAGGACGGAGGCTTTATGAAGAACATATTGCTCTTTTTATTCCCAGGTCTCTTTTCTGGCTTTACAAAAGTGCATTGCAAATTGTACAGGGGGCCGGAGGTGTGGTGGCCTAGGGCTCTGCAGTCCTGTTTGTCCTCTGATACTCTTCCAGCTCAGTTTTTCTCTTCATGGCTAGCTGCAGCTCCTGCTTGATTGCTTGAATCTGCTTCTCTAATTCAGTGAGCTCTTGGATCACTGAGGTCCTAGCAATATTCAGGGGATCTGCTTTCCCATTCGTTGTCAGGGGTGCTGGAGTCTCTCCCCTCAGTTGGGGTAGGGGTATGTCTTGGTGCTGTCTGAGGGTCACTTCGTTTTGCCCTTCCTCACCGCATATGTATTTCCTCCGGTGACAGTTGCCTGGGTTGGCAGTGTTCCACACCGCATGCTGGCTGTTACCTGTGTTGGACCTGCACAAAGAATCACTCTTTAAAATGAAACCATAACAGTTGCAGAAAGGGCTTTTCCCTGAGGCCTGCCCAGCATTCCCCGCCTGTGCAATATCCACCATTAAATACCTGAGCTGCATTTCAGACCTCACCGGCATTTCGATTTATTTCCCCAAAAATGGCTTTACAGAAGGGCCGTGACTCCAAAAAGCTCAGCTGACCTGATTAACCTTTTTTTGATTAACCTTCTGGCCGGCACAAATCATTTTGGCTGATGAGGAAAAATCTGAACATGCAGGAATTTATATAGCACTTTGCATCTTCAAAGGGCTTAAAAACAATGACTGATTAATCTTCCCCCGGCCACAGTGAAGGAGGTAAATACCATCATGTCCCATTTACAGACACCATTTTACAGATGATGAAGAGGTTCATTTGCCCAAGGCCATAGCGAATGTCAGAGCAATGTCTAGATCTCCAGAAGTCCTGGTGCCCATGCCCCTTCTCAGATCACTAAACCATGTACCATGCCTCTTCGGTGAACTTGAGTTGCTAAGTAGACAAATAAGGAACTTCTAATATGTGGCTCCCACTGGCAGAGAAATTTGCAGTGGCACTGCATCCTAGATGCTCCCACAGGGTGTCTCAAATGATCAGACGAAGCCAATCTGCCAGACCCCCTAACTGCTTGGAAACCACTGTGGCCCAGCTACTAGAGAACTTCAGTGATTCAGTCTTGAAGTTTTCCATGCTACCAAAGATGCCTGCTGTGAGAAAGACACTGACTTATTTAGCAAATGAAATCTACCTGAGTACCCAAATGACTTGCTATAACAGGAGATGTGGAAGGGTGAATCATTCTTATTAGGGATGGACCCAAACTGAAACCCAGGGTCCCCCAAATCCCCAAACACTGGGAGTTTCTTTATCCAAATCCAGATCTGGATCTGACTTTTGCAGCTGGCTCCTAATTCTGATAACGGACTGAACCAAACCCCTGCATCTGAACACTCCTGGCCGTTGAGACATTAGAAATTTGGAGCCAGATTGCAATTTGGTGATTTGGGATTATCTTCAGTCTCAATAAAACCAGAGCCAGTGAAAATCAGGAACATGAAAAAGCGGAGTATGTCACACTGATCTCGTATGGGATCAAAGCTGAGGAGGGCTGACGGGGATTGTCTAACTAGCCTGCTTTTAAAAGGAAAACTGTCTATGGATCTGATATATCAGCTTGAGTGAAAAGTTAAAAGCATTTTGTAAGTTTCTTTTCTTTCCTTCTTTCAGTTCATTGAAACATGCTCAGCCCAATGCTCTAGGTGTACATACAAACATTTTACCAACTGCAATGTGACAAAGAGACTGAGTGCAAAAACCTTCGCAAATCCCACTCCTGCCACCGTCAGCCAGCCATTCCTCCCTCTGCCAGGAAAAGCCAAGAAGAACAGAGTGAGCTGCATGTGGTGTAACAGGGAATAAATGGGAAATGGACCTATTGTGGCAGACATCTCACTGATGGCATTCCGCCTCCAGTACATTCACCGTCCAATCAGGAACTGTTCGCTGGGAGCTTCACTTTCCCTCCACTGGTGCAGTATTGGACGGGAAAAGAAGTGGTCCCAACCCATTTCAGGCTTTAAACCACAGCATGACTCCATCACTTTCGATCACACCCAGAAATCAATGGGCAGCTGGTTGGTGCAGGTTATGGCGCACTCCTTCTCAGGAACACCCCAGATGAAGCAGGTAGCCGTGTCCTGCATTCTGGGTGTATTTAGGAATAGCACTCATGAGTGACTGCCTCTATCTTTCCCGCCTCTTACAACCCAACACAAAAAGAGCCTTCAGAGGGCTCGCCGGGTGCTGCTCGTGGTGGCGGGGAGTGTGAAGAGGGGACGGAGGCAGGCGCCGGTCATGGGCTCACCCATTTAGAGTTGGAAGTAAGCGGGCGCTGTGCTCGAGGCAGGTGTAAATGGAACCCCTTGCAGGCAGAGTGTGAGAATGTGCAGGTCTGCAGGCACTGTGTTAAAAGAGCCTTTCTGAAAATGATTCCTGAAGAAGATATCATAGGACCCTCTCGAGGGAAATAACACAACACAAGTTTAATCCCATCGCTTTTCCCTTTCTGACCATTTGAAAGAGGACAGCCGCCTGGAGGAATAAGAGAGTGTTCTCATCTAATTAATTGGGGAGCTCAGCTCTGTCCCTTCCAATATTAGGACTCATTACAGCTGCGTTCCAGGTTATTGGGAGCCTTGAATTGAATTCACCAGGGTCCCGTCCACAGTGCAGTTAAAGGCTTGATTAAACACAAGTGTTTTTGAACAGGCTGGTTGCTAGTAGGGTTCTAATTAGAGATGGCAAAAGTGCCTTTATATAAAAAAACATCCTGTGGAAGAGTCAGGGCCTTGGTGGTGTGAGCAGCACGACGTTTATTTTGCACCAGTCGGCTTCGGAAAGCAGCTCGTGCCTCTGAAAGTTGTGCGTTTGGATTGATGAAACTGTCTTGGGGTCAAACTGGGCTTGTTATGGGGAGGAGACAGAGGAAGAGTGTGGCCAGTAGAGAGAGAGACTGGCTGGCTCTTCCAAGGGAGTCAGGCAACCTTGCCTGGGGTGGATAGAGTGGTAGATACGCTGGAGGGTAGGGATCGGATACAGAGGGACCTAGACAAATTAGAGGATTGGGCCAAAAGAAACCTGATGAGGTTCAACAAGGACAAGTGCAGAGTCCTGCACTTAGGATGGAAGAATCCCATGCACTGCTACAGACTAGGGACCGAGTGGCTAGGCAGCAGTTCTGCAGAAAAGGACCTAGGGGTTAGAGTGGACGAGAAGCTGGATATGAGTCAACAGTGCGCCCTTGTTGCCAAGAAGGCTAATAGCATTTTGGGCTGTATAAGTTGGGGCATTGCCAGCAGATCGAGGGACGTGATCGTTTCCCCTCTATTCGATATTGGTGAGGCCTCATCTGGAGTATTGTGTCCCGTTTTGGGCCCCACACCACAAGAAGGATGTGGAAAAATTGGAAAGAGTCCAGCGGAGGGCAAGAAAAATGATTAGGGGGCTGGAGCACATGAGTTATGAGGAGAGGCTGAGGGAAGTGAGATTGTTTAGTCTGCAGAAAAGAAGAATGAGGGGGGATTTGATAGCTACATTCAACTACCTGAAAGGGGGTTCCAAAGAGGATGGATCTAGACTGTTCTCAGTGGTAGCAGATGACAGAACAAAGAGCAATGGTCTCAAGTTGCAGTGGGGGAGGTTTAGGTTGGATATTAGGAAAAACTTTTTCACTAGGAGGGTGGTGAAGCACTGGAATGGGTTACCTAAGGAGGTGGTGGAATCTCCTTCCTTAGAGGTTTTTAAGGTCAGGCTTGACAAAGCCCTGGCTGGGATGATTTAGCTGGGAATTGGTCCTACTTTGAGCAGGGGGTAGGACTAGATGACCTCCTGAGGTCCCTTCCAACCCTGATGTTCTATGATTCTATGATCAGGTAGCCCTGTAGCTGATCCTGATCAGAAGGCTGCAGTCAATTATCAGACCGCCCCGAGAAGGAGTTGAGTGATTTCTGTAAAGGACGGGGAGAGTTTTGCTGGGAAGGAAAGTACAGCAGGAGAGGAGACAGCTCCTGTAGTAGACCCTGGAGAGAGTCAGACCCCAGGTAGAAAGTCTGCAGGTACCCTGGGAATACGGATCCAGCCTGTGGAGTCCCAGAGTCGGGGAAGGACTCCAGGGAGGAAGCCCTGAAGCTGAGCCACTTGGGCAGGAGCTGGGCCTCCAAGGAGAAAGTCTGGAGGGTTATTGCTGTACGAGAGGGAAGGGTAACCCAGGAAAAGGGAAGGACCTTTTTGTTCTGTGTTTTCTTTGGGATTATTATCAGTTTGTTATTAGTGGCCTGCCTGCCTGGGGGTGCTGAGGAGGCCAGATGTGGGGTGTTGTGGAGGCTGACCCTCTCTCATCTGTCAATCAACCAAGAATTTTTTCTTGGTGTCATTTCTGTGGCACCAAAATTTAACAAAACCCATGGGTAAGTGCTTTGATCGTGGCCACAGAGAGGATCTTTCCCGGATGCTACTCATGGAGATTTTTGCTGTAAGTGGGCAGGGTGCTATCTTGACATCTCTCTGCATCTGTACTCCTCTGTAGAGAAGGAATGCTGCTATCTAGAAGTATTTTCTAGCAGTACCACATCAAAAAGATGGTATTGTTATGACCGGTGTCACTAGGTGGTGCTGTTGCATGACGGATATGTCTATACCACAAATGAAGGTGTGACTGTAACAGGTAGCCATATCCTTGCTAGCTTGAATTGAGCTAGGTGGGCTAAAAAAAACAGTAGTGAAGAAATGGTGGCAGGGGATAGTCCCATCATTATGAGCCCACTGAGGACTTTAGGTTGCTGCCCATGGCAGGGTCTGTGTGTTAAATCTTCACTACTCTTGTTCGCTAGATTAAAGCTAGCGCATGTATGCCTGCCCATGCTACAATCACACCTTCGTTTGTGGTGTAGATGTACCATCATCTTTCAAATTCTTTTTCTTAGTGTGTGAGCAAGTGTTTAGTCTTAGGAAGATGTGCTGTTGTATTGTCTTTGATTATGCAATGTTCTTTGTAGAAACAGCTTCTGGAGACATGCAGCTGTGAAACAGGAGGGGAGTTTGCTCTCTGAGTTGGTCTCTAATTAGAGTCAATGCCTGAGGTGGAGTTGCTCCCTGTGACCTGGGCTGAGCTGAGATTCCTGGGAGAAGGGATTGCCCTGTATGCTATTTGACCATTTTAGGACTAGAACAAGTTACACTTAAGGTATGCTTAGCTTCACAGCTGGCAATGAGCATGGGGGCTGGTATTTGGGTTTTGGATTTATGACTGCAGTGTGGATAAAAAATACTAGGGAATCTATGTAGCTCTATATTAAACTAATAAATATCCATTTTCCGCTTCTCTTTGGGCATCTAAAGAACTTCAGCCTGTAACAATATTGTTAGCTAATAGTCAAAGTACCATTTTTCTCTCTTGATTTATCTTTATCTCTGGGAGACATTTAAGTTCATGGTCCGATATCCAGTTCCAACAGATCTAGTTTCAAAATAAGCCCTTTAAATAAAAAAAAAAAAAAAAAAACACGCACAACTTACCTCTTTTCTACTCTTTTTGTCTTGGGTTGGTGTTTGTCCTCAGTGAATGAACTGTTTAACGCGCGATGCAATCTCTAGAAGAAGTGAAACAGGGGAGTAATTAAACACAAGAAAAAAGAGCCCCCACCTCTGGGGGCAGGCAAACGACTGTCTTTGTGTGGATTCCACCTGAATGTAGCTTCTTATTTTGCACATTCCGGGATACAAACCCAATGCCCAGCTCCTATTCATTGTCATAAAGGTCTCCTATTTCTGGAGCAAGAGGTGTTGATTTCCTGATGTACACTTTTTTTAAAGACTGTCTACCAGAAAGTAATGTATCCATTAGATAAGATACCCCAAGGCAGAAAGATAAATATATTTCCCCCACTTTATTACAAGCACTGTGTCAAAGGAGGCGAACCCACATTTTTATAGATACATAGAAAGCTTGGGAATCAATATACTGATAAACAAGATGTTACTTAGAATTCATGCTAGTTTGTAGCATATTAAAATTCAAACTGTCCCAAAGCTCAACGGGTTTTGGTTCAGGCTTTTTACACAAATGAGTTGTGTGTCTTTAAGAAAACAAACACACACTGAAGAACAACAACCCTCCCCCCCTCTCTCTTTTCATATTCTTGTATTTACAGATAAACGGTTGTCTTCGCTGAATTTGGACCTTCCAACAATGACTCAGTCCTCAGACAACCAAACGAGGTCTTCCTCAAAATGCTTTCACCTGACTAGTGCTGTGTAAGATACAAAGGTCCACAGCCATTCTCCTTTATAACTTGCTCTGTGCTACTGACAGAATTCAACTTGTTGCTGGAGTCAGTTCACTCTAGGAGAGATCCTCAGTTGGTGTAAGATGACGTAGCTCAGTTAAGGTCAATGATAGTGCCTGGTGATACATCAGCTGAGGACCTGATAGAATGGACAGAGGCAATCTCTACGTTCTAGCAAACGCTGCCTTCGCTCAATCGTATACAGAAATACAGCCCAGGAGTTTCCAGGATGGCTCCTATGATCACCTCTAGAATGTGGTAGGGCTAGAGATGCCATCTTCCTCTGGCATATGGAAAAATAAGATACAAACATTCATGGGGGAAAGAAGGGGGGAAAATACCACAAGACTGACCCTGCTCACCTTGGGAAAGGCAGTCTCACAATGCAGCTAGCACAGAAAGCCGACTGTGCAGTGTTTGGGTTATAAAACAGCAGCGATTGAGAAGCAAAAAGAAGGGGGGGGGTGTTTCAGTTTACAATATGTACTTTGTAATTGCGAATATTTCAAGTCCCCTCTGATGCTTCTCTTTTCAATGTTAAATAATCTTGATCTCAAACTCTCATATGTAGTCCCTAGCATCCTTCTAACTCTAACCATCATTGACCTTCTCTGGACCTCTTCTGTGACTTCCTGACAGTGGCAGGACCAAATTAAACACCAACTCCAGATAAAATTGTACCATTATTCCATATCTACTGGTAGTGTTGTTGTATAATTTCCTACATTGTTTTCTATCCCATTTTTAGTCCAAACATGCTGGCCTAGATTCTTATTTGTACTAAGGCCTCTTTATACTACTAAGGGGCCTTAATGTAAATGAAAATAAGGTCTCCCATTTTCAGTGCTGCTGTATATTGAGCAGCGTATGTGGAAGTCTGGACTTCTCTTGCCAATGTGCATCACCATCATCACTCCTCTGAGCTACCTAGCCCGCTTGGAGGCTACTTTGAAAACTTTGCCTGCGGGGCCATCCCAGTGTCTACTTCCTCCCCCTCATCATTAGAGAGTGATTGACTGGTCTGAGAAATAACATTGATAATCTTTAATTGGTTCCCCTTGATACTCAATAACAGAAGGGGTGCTAGAGACACTGGACCTGCTCCGACCGAAGTCATTGGTAAAATTTGCACCAACGTCAATTGCAACAGGTTCTGTTAGAAGAGCAAAGCTACTAATAATAATCTAGGCCAGAGTCAATGCCCATTGAAACCAACGGTAGAATTTCCATTGACTTCAGTGGCCTTGGATCAGGCTTTTACTGAACAGCTCTGGAAACATTTGATGGAATTACCAGCAAGCCTCTCGAATACGTACCTGGCTTGTATGGAGCCAGTATTTCAGCTTGGATTTCTTTTTGATTCGTGGTAGGACCAGTCTGTGTACTACATGTTCTCCAATGGTGGTGAGAATGGATAAGACAAATCCAACGCATAACATCACAAAGAGTCCGGAGAAGTGGTTAATGCCCATTTGCAGTGTCTGTGCAAAATAAAAATAAAATGCCCTCTTGGTGTACTTTAATATACATAGTACACGTTGCATTTTCAAATGCGTAAATATCCTCTCAGTGAGCATGCATTAGCCAAATCATAATAGGTGGATAATGGACTGATTCTCATTCATACTAAGGCCCCTTTATACCACCCTGGCTGCCTTAAGGTTCTTTGCACTGTCAGGGTGGTGAAGAGGGACCTTGATGTAAATGTGAATCTGCGCCACTGATGTTTTTTCCTGGGAAAATTAGATTAGTGGCACATATGAGAATCCTATACCAGTGGTAGCTATGCTATAATCTGGAAATACTAGCACTGCTTGGCCGAACATCATCCAAGGATCAAGGACCAAGGCTTTAGTCAGCAGAGAGTCAAGAGTGATCGTTAGTGGTTGTTTTTGGTTTTTAAAGGCAATGGTAATGATTTTCTAAGCGCAAAACAGGGAAGTAATCAAGGAGAAACTGCAAGTAGATGTCATATTCATGGCAGCCTCAACTCCCTTAATTAACTAAAAAGAAGAACAGGAGTACTTGTGGCACCTTAGAGACTAACAAATTTATTAGAGCATAAGCTTTCGTGGACTACAGCCCACTTCTTCGGATGCAACTAAGCTGCATATCCATCCTCATTTCATAGGCATGAAAGTTGACTGCAGTTAAGGAAAAGAGGAACAATTTTCTCCCCCACCCTGTAGTTTATAGGAAGTGGGTAGAATTCGTTTTAGTTTGTGAGCCCTCTAGTGGTGCTTGCTGTGTTCTAAGTTTTCGAAATCAAGGGGTGTGTGTGTGGGTGTGTGTGTGTGTGTAGTGGGGAAGGGGGCTAGACCTTGCATGTTGTGTATATTCAGTATTACTTAGTCACGTCTATATACGTGGTTATTTGAACCACATGGGGCCAATGCGGTTCCTTCATGTTATAGTCTTTGGTGTGATAGGGAATATTATGTCTGTTCTTTAATCATTGCCCCCAAACCAGCTAAGGAATATTGCCAAGAATAAAAATCAGTGCCCATCCATTAAAAAGAGATTCCCTATGGCTGTAAACAGAAGAACAGAATATACAGGTTAGCTAACTCTGGATTTCCAATAGAGAGGTAGGACTGTGTGTCTTTAATTCACACACTTTGGGGGATATTATATAACCCTGGAGTGTTAGGCCCTGTCTATGCTGGGGTGTTTTGCATTGCTATAACTAGATCCAAGTGCAAATTTCACTTGTCTGGACAAGTCCCTAGATTAATCTTTGGATACATTCTTGGGGTTTCTTTTAGGGTTACAATGACATTTCCAAAACAGTAGTGGATTAGTGCCAAATCCACTGATGCTTAGTGCTGGAGGGTGTCCCTATGCATTTTGTTTCAGGAGATTTGTAGTGGAGTCTTTCCTTTTTCAGTGTTTTGAAGCACAATGATACAAGGTCAGAAGTGCCTCAAATAGGCAATAAATCCTAAGCAAGTCACCCTGCTGGATTGGAGCATTTTGCAAATGCGGAGCTTCATTGCCACACAAGTATGTGACCAGTGCTATCCAGCATTGGGATGATCCATGTATTTGGGGTTCTCTGCTGAAAGCTACCTACTTACTCAACGTGCCGCTGGGCAGAATTTCTAGGAACAATGTGACTCTACTGATGAATCAGCGGTTCCAGGTGCTATAACAGGGAGTAGAAACGATTCTTCTAAAGAAAATAATTGCAAAACAGGAAGGATCATGAAAAACTTAGCAGCATCTTTGGGAGTAGCTAAAAGGCCGTAAGCTAAAAGCTTCACCATCATGGATGCTACCCCTACTCTCTCCTGGGATCCCCGGTCTTTGTCATCATGATCCTGAGAGATGTCTTAACCAGGCCAGAGAGAGGGACCCAGATGACCTTGCCATCTCTACTGGCTCCAGTTGAACCACAAACCCAACCTGGGATGAAATGGGATTGGACTTTAACAACAGATCCAGACCATCTCAATTACCTGTTCTCTTTTTCCCCCTCTTTGAGAATCATAGAATATCAGAGTTGGAAGGGACCTCAAGAGGTCATCTAGTCCAACCCCCTGCTCAAAGCAGGACCAATTCCCAGCTAAATCATCCAAACCAGGGCTTTGTCAAGCCGGGCCTTAAAAACCTCCAAGGAAGGAGACTCCACCACCTCCCTAGGTAACGCATTCCAGTGTTTCACCACCCGCCTAGTGAAATAGTTTTTCCTGATATCCAACCTGGACCTCCCACACTGCAACTTGAGACCATTGCTCCTTGTTCTGTCATCTGCCACCACTGAGAACAGCCGAGCTCCATCCACTTTGGAACCCCCCTTCAGGTAGTTGAAGGCTGCTATCAAATCCCCCCTCATTCTTCTCTTCTGGAGACTAAACAATCCCAGTTCCCTCAGCCTCTCCTCATAAGTCATGTGCTCCAGACCCCTAATCATTTTTGTTGCCCTCCGCTGGACTCTTTCCAATTTTTCCACATCCTTCTTGTAGTGTGGGGCCCAAAACTGGACACAATATTCCAGATGAGGCCTCACCAATGTCGAATAGAGGGGAACGATCACGTTCCTCGATCTGCTGGCAATGCCCCTACTTATACAGCCCAAAATGCCGTTAGCCTTCTTGGCAACAAGAGCACACTGTTGACTCATATCCAGCTTCTCGTCCACTGTGACCCCTACGTCCTTTTCTGCAGAACTGCTACCTAGCCATTCGGTCCCTAGTCTGTAGCAGTGCATGGGATTCTTCCGTCCTAAGTGCAGGACTCTGCACTTGTCCTTGTTGAACCTCATCAGGTTTTTTTCGGCCCAATCCTCTAATTTGTCTAGGTCAGTGATTGTTTTGCTTCAAACATTCTGAAGAAACTAATGTATTGAAGATTCATATAAGTCCTAAATCAATTTTATACAATATATAAAATGGTCTTCAGAACACAACAATGTGCATTCAACAGTGTCTAGACACAGAGGATTTTATGCCAACATATCAGCGATTACAATCTTTGAATTGGATTTATGGTTTCGTGTATCACATGGCAGTGTGAAACTTATCAAAGAAAAATGTCCCCCAACAAGGGGACATTCCTTCTGAAAAAAAATCAACCAAACAAACTCCACCTCAAGGGAAAGGGAATATGCCCCTTTTTGGAGGCCATATGCGAAGTGGTGTTGGTGTCCATGGCCAGTTATGAAGTGGTGCAGCAGCCTGTAGGCAGTAGAGATCCTTCAGTGGCTGATCCGCTGGCTTTGTGGCTGCTTTAGGCTGCCAAGCAGCCATGTCACACCTGAGAATCTGGGCCAGAATAATAAAACCCTGGCCATCAAAGACCAAAACTTGTGAATAAATCATAGTCCTAATAGCAACCGCCGCCAGACAACTGAATGGTCCAGAATGTTCATCCTTGCTCTTGTTCCATTGCAACACCCTTGAGACTGAGGTGCAGAAAAAATATACTGGTCGTGATCCACAGCTGGCCTAAATCAGTGTAGCTCCATTGTCTTCAATAGAACGTGATTGGCCAGACCCTCAGTAGTGCCAAATATTTTGTCAGCCCTACTGAACTCATTCGCAGCGTAGCTGGGTACAGGCAAAAGAAATCTCAGCAATGGTGTCTCCGATGTATTGTTATTTGTTGTTTATGGTTCTTTAAATTGGCCCAAACAAGACATCTTTCTCTATTAGCCCATGAAATGCCAAAGCCAGCATGAAAAATACTTCATCTGGCGATAAAAAGAAGATAAACACAATGAAGCAGCCACCCATCAAAGGCCACACTTTAGAGATAAATTTTAGGAATAAGTTAAACAGGACAAGTAGGAGCGGGAGAAAATAATTACCACACCTTGGCTTGGAGAGTATGAAATGATTCAACACAATAACAGGCGTATGAACTATTATAAATTGCTAATTTTCTTAGTGGTTTATACTGCACAACACATAAATCAAGACAACAGAGATACAGTGCATCGTATTATACTTTGTGGTCTCATTTTACATCACCACATAGCAGAACGCCAAGCTTCACTGCTCACTATGTATAATGCCAAGTATCAGAGAGGCAGCCGTGTTAGTCTGGATCTATAAAAAGCTACAAAGAGTCCTGTGGCACCTTATAGACTAACAGTTGTATTGGAGCATAAGCTTTCGTGGGTGAATGCCCACTTCGCATGTATTCACCCACAAAAACTTATGCTCCAATACATCTGTTAGTCTGTAAGGTGCCACAGGACTTTTTGTGTATCATGCATACATGTTCAGCTCTATTTTCAGACAGAACAGACAGAATTGAATAAAACTGGTTTTTTTAGATCACAGCTCTCTTCTGAGCAGGATTGAAATGTACAACTGTGTGTCATAGGTCCTATACTGCCAGCAGAAATTCCCATATTTTTATTTGTATAATGTTTGTATTGCAGTAGCACCTAGAAGCCACAGATCTAGACCAGGACCCAAGGTGCTAGGTACTGTACATCCACAGAACAAAAAGCCAGTCTCTGCCTCAAAGAGTTTACAACCCAAGTTCAAGTGGTAGTAGCTGTGTTTTGGGAGCAAGAGGTTCTGAAATCTATCCCTGCTGTGGCTATGAAGTTCTGAGCAACCATAGTGGGCACTCAAGTGACAACTCTGCCCAAAAGATGGCCATGGAGTTATGATGCTTTTCATTAGTCTCTCCAAACTGTTTGCTGCTAAGTAATGGGAAAAACTGCAGTTAGAAAGGTGTAGAAATGCAAGAATTAGGAAAGTCTGTATCCACCTATTTATACATCCTTAGAGAGAGGGAGACGTACTAATCCCTCCCCTGCAATTCCTTGCAAAATGATAACTTTTCTAGTTTTGTGTGTGCACATGTGCATTTTCCTTTTTAAAAGATGATGGTTTGTGTTTAATGGTTCTGTGCACTCAATGCCACAAGTCACACGTAAGCAGACAAAAATATCAGGGTCGTGAGGAGAGCTGAGAATCAGCAGCAGTCTAGATATTCCTTTAAGCTTTGCCTGGAAAATCAACAAGTCCTCTTACCTTCCTGCTAAAGGAAACCATGCTGGTGTCCTCCTCCCTCCTCTTGGCTGTATTAGATTTGATGTCTAATCTCAGTCTGCTATCAATGGGCCAACCTTGACTGTTTACAAACCTCATGAGTCTTCTTTGCAAGACTTCCCAGCAGCTTTATTACAGAGACAAGGTGGGTGAGGTGATATCTTCTACTGGACCAACTTCTGTTGGTGAGAGACACAAGCTTTTGAGTTTCCACAGAGCTTGTCTTCAGGTCACCTTGTGTCTCTAATATCCTGGGACCAACACGGCTACAACACTGTATACAGCAGCTTTATTGCATTCCATGATGATTTGCTGTTGAGGGCTAAACAGCAGCACTATTGATGTCTTTGTAATAACCATAAGTAATATCCTTTCTATAGCATCTTCCACCTCAGGACCTTAACGTGTTTGACAAGGATCAGTGGCTTAACTTTCACACCTCTGTGAGGTAGGAATCCTTATCCCCCACTTCAGAGGGGGTAAGCTGAGGCACACAGAGGTTAAAGGACACGCCTGTGGCTGCAGGAAGATAGCGGCAGAGAAGGCAGATCTCCTGAAGCCTAGTTCTGTGCTTAATCATTAAAGCATCCTTCCTTCACTTCCATGAGGCCTCCTGTGTGCTGGTTACTCTGTGTGCTCTTGGAAAGGATGTCGCATTAAAGTCACAAAATATATGTTTAGCCCCATTTATGTAGGTCCTCCTTAATTTGGCCTGGTCAAGAACAGTAGCCACAGCACTGAGATCCAGATCCTCAAAAGTACTGAGGTGTCCAATTGCCGTTTATTGCAATGGGAGTTAGGCACCTAAATGCCTTTAAGGATCTAGGCCTGAGACTCGAAGGGCCAGAGCTTCAGCTGGTACAAATCTGAGTAACTCCATTGAAGCCAGCCTGGCCTCAAGTATTTCCTTAGAGAAACAACTGTCTGTCTTGCTCTCAGTAGTTCAACATTGGTCTGGAAAAACATCCATGGACTTTGATAACAAATCTCTCTTCTTCCCAGCCAAATCCATAATCCAGTCCCTCTCAATAAGGGCGAAAGGAATGAGAACGAACACTCCATCAGCCCTTGCTTTGAAATCCAAGATCACGTCCTTAGCATCGCCTGCTGATGAATGAGGTGCAGCATCTTTGCCTGATTCATTAAGCAATGAGCTAAATGAGACCACTTGCTTTTTAGGAAAGGAAAGTCCTTGTTCAGTTTGAACAAGCTGCTTGAAATCCAAATCGGTCATCAATTTTCCAGTGTATTCTTTTAAGCTCTTCCTCGCTTTCCCAGTCAGCAGACTTAATACTCATATATGCAGAGCTGGGTGAATAATTTGATTCCCCCCCCCCCCCTTAGGTTGGCTGGCAATTAAAAAAAAAAATTGGTTCGGGTTGAATCAAACTGTTATGATCCAACTGCCTCCTTCGAGCAAAACATTATTGACTTAGAACAAAATCATTTCAGAGAAAACATATCTTAAAAGCAATAAATCAGAGTACACATATCTCTGGCCCTTTCTCNTGTGTTTTTCCCCACACACGGAGTAGCCATATACTTCCAGTCTGAACTACTTATCTTTCAGATTAAGGAAAACAAAAGAACACGAGTAAATGTTCCACCTTGGAACAGTGTGTATGTTTCCTCTGTATAGCTAGTTATACAGGCTGCAGGAACTTGGAGAAAAACAAACAACAACCATAGACTCATAGACTTTAAGGTCAGAAGGGACCATTATGATCATCTGGTCTGACCCCCTGCATGCTGCAGGCCATAAAACCGTCCCTACCCCTTCCCTGGACTCTGCTGTTGAAGTCCCCAATCCTGTTTTTAGTGACTTCAATTGGCAGAGACCCTCCTGCTAGAGATCCCTGCCCCATGCTGCGGAGGAAGGCGAAAAACCTCCAGAGGCTCAGCCAATCTGCCCTGGAGGAAAATTCCTTCCCGACCCCAAATATGGCGATCAGTAAGACCCCGAGCATATAGACAAGAGTCTCCAGCCTGACCCCTGTTAGCCATTATACTATTCACGTACCATTTCTTGGTTTTCCTTGACTACTATGTTTTACCATTAAACCATTCCCTCCATAAACTTATCTAACTTAATCTTAAAACCAGACAGGTCCGTCGCCCCCACCGTTTCCCTCGGAAGGCCGTTCCAATATTTCACCCCTCTGACGGTCAGAAACCTACGTCTAATTTCAAGCCTGAACTTCCCCACGGCCAGTTTATATCCATTCGTTCTCGTGTCCACATTAGTACTAAGCTGGAATAATTCTTCTCCCTCCCTTGTATTAATCCCTCTAATATATTTAAAGATAGCAATCATATCCCCCCTCAGCCTTCGCTTTGTCAGACTAAACAACCCAAGCTCCTCTAGTCTCCTTTCATACGACAGGTTTTCCATTCCTCTGATCATCCTAGTGGCCCTTCTCTGCACCCGTTCCAGTTTGAGTTCATCTTTGTAGCTTTTTATAGATCCAGCTGCCTCCTTCGAGCAAAATATTATTGACTTAGAACAAAAGCATTTCAGAGAAAACATATCTTAAAAGCAATAAATCAGAGTACACATATCTCTGGCCCTTTCTCAGGCTTACCATTCCCTGGATCTGGAAAAGCCTGGTTCTTTCTGACTCCTCCACAGAACCTGCCATGGTTTGTCTACACGGCAATGGAAGACCTGTGGCATGGCTGGCCCAGGTCAGATGACTTGGGATCACGGAGCTCAGGCTGCAAGGCGAAACATTGCAAGGAAGATGTGTGGGCTCGGGCTGGAGCCCAGGCTCTGAGACCTGGTGAGTGGGGTGGGTCTCGGGGCCTTGGCTGGAGCCCAGGCTCTCTGTCTACACTGCAATTTTTAGCCCCACAGCCCAAACCCTCCAAGCCTGAGTCAATTGACCTGGGCTCTGAGACTTGGTGCCGTGGGCTTTGTATTGTAGTGTAGATATAATCTCAGTGTCCGCCTGTTTTTCAGACAGCTGCTCACCATGGGAGTCCATGTATCTCCCCATAACCCTAACCTGAAGTGACCATCTCTCGAGATCCCAGGGGACAAGTTTCACTATTCAAACTTTGTCCTTCCTTCCACCTAGAGGGATGGTTTGGTGTCATTGACACCTGTCTAGGAATAGCAGGCCTGAGAGAACTAACTTACTGTACATGGGCCACCAAACAGACTGTAGAGAGAAATACCCTTCAATCACTCCTGAGCTTGAGTTGAACTGGTTTCCTAGAGAAGAAAGGCTCTAAAGCCCATTACTATGCTGTTGAGACATCCGCACCCCTTCTTCAATGGCACATGCAATAATTACTCCATGTAAAAATACAGCCAGTGAAAACTTTGTCCAATAAACCAGGATGAGATTTTGGGTAATCAAATCGAGGTAAATTTAAGGAGGGAAATCAAGCCCAGCATTCAATTAAACAAACAAGAGAGATCCTCCCAAGAAATTATTCAAATGGAAGGAAGCCATGCAACTAACAAGAGATTCACGCAGAGAAAACACTTGCTATCCAACCCCGAGTCCCTCAAATATCCTAGTCCTAAAAGAATGCCACAGGAAAGAGAGAGAACAAACCGAACTCTCAATGGAGTATAAACTAGCCCTTTGTCTGCAACAGGGCTTCTATTGTTGGTCCCACTGCTGAGTGGTATTGGTGGTTGCAATGGTGAGACGTTTGAGGGCAAAAGTGTAGTGTAAACAGGGCAATGAATCTCGCTGCAACTCCTGGGTAGAGCCAGGAATAACGTGCAAATATTTTGCAGGCTTTGTCACATAGCTTGACACATGCTGCTGAACCCTGATCATTATGAATTCTTCCATCCTAGTCTTTGTTCTACCCTTGCCAGAGACTTGATTTTTTTCAGTATAGAAAAATTAATTCAAGGCTAGAATGGGACACTCAGACTTAATTTAATTGCTGCCTATGCCAATTTGGACCTGAGACGACTCAGATACTAGGCTCATTTCCCTTTCCCATGATTTAGAGATAATGAAGAATACCTTACAGATAGTGACACTTACTAGTAAGTGTATCAGGCAATGTGAGTCAATTAAGTCATTCAAAGGAGCCTCCACAAGGCAGGTCTTCCAAGAATGATTTTCTGGTGCTAACCAGCATTGACTGACATGATAACATAACCCTTGTGAGCACTTCTACTGAGGGTGATTCTAAAGGTCAAGGAAGGTAAAGAGGCTACCAACCTCTGGGCCACCAAACTCCTTCCTGTGATTTCACTCCTGCATTTCAAAGCATTCAAATGTCCCCAGACTGTTTGGCTTGTGCCTTTCCAAGACGACTGTTTTCGAATGTCATTTTAAATGACCAAGGAGCTGCCAAATAAGGGGAGGTGGAAGGGACAGACAGCCACCTCTGCCACTGGAAAGAACAGGTCTCGAAGGTAAGATGAGAAAAGAACGATGAGTAGGAAGAAAAATCTTGAAATGAATCTAAAGAGAAATTAATCTCCAAAAGTTCAGAAGTGGCAGATGGATAAGGTTTGGTAATATCCTACAGGAGTGATGACAAAATAGGAAGATGGATATTTCATCAGTTTAGGGGCCATAGTGATCAATATTTCACTCATGTATATTCCATTTTATGCTACTATTCTTAATTGACATGTTCAATGTGTAGCTGGCCAAATATTCATCCCAAAGCAATAAAAATATGAAGCCATTCACTGTCTAGGTCTCAGTGTGGACTATAGATGATGATCAACATCCTATTAATTAACGATCACCCTCTTTCAGCCAGGATAGGCTGCACAGGGGCTAGCTGAATTCACACCATGGGAATGGAGAATTATTCTGAGCACTGTCTGATGGGCCGTGCAGAAGGGCCCTAGTGTTACCAGTTCTCTGACTCCCTGAAAGCTGCTGTTTCTCTGGTAAGCTCTGCTGCTTGGGCCATTGTGCACTCTTAAGAGAAGGAGGAACAATTCTGAATCGTCACATGTTCCTGTTCTTTATAAACCACTCCTGTTTTGGGTTTGCCTCACTTACCTAATGCACAGGGAGGCAATAGCGAGAACCACATGAAATGCAGTAGTTTGTTTACAATGGTTCAAGCAAACAAGTTCTTTTATGTTGATCCAAGTGAACTGCCCACCTCATGCAGACCGGACGGGAAACTGCAAACACAAGATTTGCATAGCTGTCGTGCATTTGCATTTGCCGAAGCTTTCTTTGGACAACTAACAGAAGTTCTTCTTCGAGTGCTTGCTCATATCCATTCCATTAGGTGTGCGCGCGCCGTGTGCACGATCGTCGGAGAATTTTCTACCCTAGCAACACCGGCGGGTCGGCTGTGGAGCCCCCTAGAGTGGCGCCTTCATGGCGCTGAATATATACCCCAGCCGACCCGGCGCCCCCTCAGTTCCTTCTTACCGCCCCTGACGGTCGTTGGAACTGTGGAGCGCGGTGTAGCTGTTCTCCACTCTCCCTAGCTTATCCAGTTATTCACAGTTATAGTTGTAGTTCTAGTTGTTTATAGTTATATAGTTGGTTATTCACTTGTTTATAGTTGTTATATAGTTAAAAAAGGGGATTAAGGGGGTTGTCTCCCCCCTTTTTTCCCCGGCCGCGTGGCCGGGCTCATGCCCAAGGCTCCCGGCTTCAAATAGTGCGCCTCCTGCGCTAAGCCTATGCCAACGAGCGACCCGCACGACTCATGTCTGAAGTGCCTGGGAGAGTCCCATCAAACAGATAAGTGCAAGATCTGTAAGGCCTTCAAACCGAGGATCAAGAAGGAGCGGGACTTTCGACTCCGGCAACTCCTTATGGAGGCGGCACTTAGCCCGGACGCTCCATCGGCGCGTCAGGCCCCGGCACCTAGCACCTCGGTGCGCAGTGCCCCGGCGGCACCGACCATGCCGACCACGGCGGACAAGCCTCCACGGCACCGGACCTCATCGGCACCGCACTCACAGCAAGTGCCGCGGCGCCGTTCATTATCCCCGGGACATAAAAAATCCCATAAGGTGGGGACCTCAGTGCCGAAGACGCCGGCTCCCCCGGTGCCGGGGGTAGAGCCGCGTCCGCCTGTGGAGCACCGAAAACAGGTGCCTCCAGCTCCGTCGACTCCGGCTCCGAGGCCGTTGAGTCCGGTGCAGACAGAATCACCACCGAGACCGGCGGTGATACAGTGCCTCCCGTCGACACCGGAGACCTTCGCGACGGCGAGAGACTTGATCGCCCTCCCGGAGCCGGCACCGCCTCAACCACCGGCACCGTCGGCACCGTTGACTCGCCCGGTCCAATCTAGGGGAAAACCTGCCTTGATGCGCCCTCCATCGCAAGGGCTGGAACCACGGCACCGGTCCAGGTCCCGAAGCAGGTCCCCTCGCCGCTCGCAGTCCCGGCGCCGGATATCACCTCGGCACCGGTCGTACTTGCGGCCAAGATCATCGCGGCACCGCTCTACGTCTCGGCACCGCTATGATCGTCGGCACCGATCAACGTCGAGACGTAGTTCTCGGCACCGGTACGATCGACGGTCGACTTCGAGAGGCCGCTCCCGGCACCGGGCCTACTCTAGGTCATCGTCTCGATCCAGGTCCAACTCCCGGCACCGGCGAGGTCATCGGCACCGATCGCGATCTCGGCACCGATCGCCGGCACCGCGTAGAGATAGAACATCTCTAGACCGGCACCGGACGGCACCGTATCCCACGGGATTCGTCTCGGCGCAGTCGGCACCGCCATGGCCATCGAGATCGGTGTCTCGCTCCTCTGAGGACCTGTCAAGATCGGCATACCCCCCTCAGGGGCAAACCGGGGAGCAAGATTTAGGCCATTGGCAAGAGGGAGCAGAGGACCCTGACCATGGCCCATCTCACTGGTCGTTCTGGACCCCGTGGGCATACCACCAGGCGCAAGGGGCTCCAACAACCTCTCGCTCGGGTCACTCTGATACAAGGGCCCCAGAGTCCACCATCTCTCACCCTCCTCCAGGGGGCATGGAGGCTTCTGTATCTGCACCACCTGACGTCCCGGACCCAAGGGCAGGTGATGCTCCGACCCAGGAACAAGGAGACCAGGATCCTCCCCTGGATCCCTTACCACCAGAGGCATCTTCCTCTTCCTCTCCGGATGAGGCAGCGGCGGGCACGTCGTGCACAGGTCCACCCCCAATAGATCTTCGGGCTCATCAGGACCTGTTACGTAGGATGGCCCGTAACATGGACCTACAGACGGAGGAGATAGTGGAGGTGCAGGACCCCATTGTAAATATCCTCGCGGCGGATGTCCCATCAAGAGTGGCGTTGCCCCTGATCCGCACGATCCAGGCGAACGCAGCTACGATATGGCAAACCCCTGCCTCTATCCCACCTACCGCGAGAGGGGTGGAAAGAAAGTACTTTGTCCCTTCCAAAGACTACGAGTACTTGTATACCCATCCCCAGCCGTGTTCACTGGTGGTGTCATCAGTGAATGCAAGGGAGCGCCACGGTCAACAAGCTGCAGCGCCCAAATCAAAGGAGGCTACCCGACTCGATTTGTTTGGCCGTAAAGTTTACTCAGCTGGAGGGCTGCAACTTAGAGCGGCTAACCAGCAGGCGCTCCTGAGCCGCTACAACTTTAATTCCTGGAACTCTATGGGGAAGTTCAAGGAATTGGTTCCCCAAGAGTCCAGGGAAGAGTTTGGGGCCTTGGTTGAGGAGGGTAAGAAGGTGGCTCGGACCTCCTTACAGGCCTCCCTGGACATAGCGGACTCGGCCGCGAGAACCCTGGCCGCAGGTATCGCTATGCGAAGGACCTCCTGGCTCCAAGTTTCGGGTTTGCCCCCTGAATTACAGCAAACCCTACAGGATTTGCCCTTTGAAGGACAGGGGTTGTTCTCGGAGAAGACGGACTCTCGATTGCAGAGCCTCAAGGACTCCAGGACAATCATGCGCTCCCTGGGGATGCATGTTGCGGGTCCCCAGCGCAGACCATTTAGGCCCCAGTCTCAACGTTTTTACCCCCCTCCACCTCGTCAAAGACAGGACCCTGCCAGAAGGAGAGGGCGAGGTGGTAGGAGGAGATGGGCTGGACCTCAACCCGGTCAGAACCAGGGGCCACCAAGACCACCTTCAGGTCCTAGACAGAACTTTTGAAGGTGCGGTCGAGGACGGCGCCCCAGTCATCCCCCAGGATCCAGCCCCCTCCTTTCGGGATCGCCTCTCCCACTTCCACCGTGCTTGGTCCCTTATAACTTCGGACCGTTGGGTCCTCAGCACGGTGGAGAGGGGATACGCTATCCAGTTTTCTTCTACCCCCCCCTCCCACCCCCCTTCCCCGTCCCTCTTCAGGGACCCTTCTCACGAGCAACTTCTTATACAGGAGGTTTCTACGCTCCTTGCCATGGGGGCCATAGAGGAGGTTCCGATAGAGTTAAGGGGCAGGGGATTTTATTCCCGTTACTTCCTGATCCCCAAGTCCAAAGGAGGTCTGCGGCCCATCTTGGACTTACGCGGACTCAACAAATTCGTAGTAAAGTTGAAGTTCCGCATGGTCTCTTTGGGGGCCATTATCCCTTCCCTCGATCCTGGAGACTGGTTCGCCGCCCTCGACATGAAAGACGCTTACTTTCATATCGCAATTTACCCGCCTCACAGACGCTTCCTGCGATTCGTGGTAAGCAGAGTGCACTATCAATTTGCAGTCCTTCCCTTCGGCCTATCCTCGGCCCCAAGAGTGTTCACGAAATGTATGGCTGTAGTGGCAGCGTACCTTCGTCGACAAGGGATACAGGTGTTCCCGTACCTAGACGACTGGCTGGTACGCGGTCGCACCAAAGAGCAAGTTCGAGACCATGTCCACATAATAGTGCACACATTCAACAAGTTGGGCATCCTTCTCAACAAGGACAAATCCACTCTAGAACCTACCCAGAGAATAGAATTCATCGGCGCAGTCCTAGACTCCAGACGTGCACAAGCCATCCTGCCAAACAACCGCTTTTGTACCATCACGAGCCTCATTCAAGGGCTCAGGGCTTTCCCAACTACCACGGTGAGGTCGTGCCTCACCCTACTGGGTCACATGGCTTCCTGCACGTATGTAACCAGGCATGCCAGACTTCGGCTTCGCCCACTCCAGACCTGGGTGTCATCGATATACCGCCCACATCGGGACAGCCTGAACATGGTGGTCACGATCCCGAACTCGATCCTGACCTCCCTCACCTGGTGGCTAGATCACAATGTGGTTTGCGAGGGGATGCCATTTCACGCACCACAACCCTCTCTGCAACTGGTTACAGACGCTTCATCTCTGGGTTGGGGCGCCCACCTCAACGAACACCATACTCAGGGCCTGTGGACTGCATCTCAGTTAGCCCTGCACATCAATGTTCGGGAACTGATGGCGGTGCGCCTGGCGTGCCAGGCATTTCTCAATCTCCTACGTGGCCGTTGTGTGTTAGTTCTCATCGACAACACCACGGCCACGTTTTACATCAACAAGCAAGGAGGAGCACGTTCGTCAATTCTATGCCAAGAGGCCATTCACCTGTGGGACTTCTGCATCGCCCACTCAATCCATCTTACGGCATCGTTCCTCCCTGGAGTCCAGAATACTTTAGCGGACCGACTCAGCAGGTCCTTTCAGACGCACGAGTGGTCCATCCGTCCGGACATCATACATTCCATCTTCCAGAAGTGGGGGTTTCCCCAGATAGACCTGTTTGCCTCTCGAGACAACAGGAAGTGCCACGTGTTCTGCTCCCTACAAGGCCGAGCTCCGGGCTCCCTCTCGGATGCGTTTCTCCTTCCCTGGAAAGACCACCTGTTTTATGCCTTCCCTCCGTTTCCTCTGGTCCACAAGGTACTGCTCAAATTGCGCAGAGACCAGGCACAGGTAATTCTGATCGCTCCAGCGTGGCCGAGACAACATTGGTACACCACACTGTTGGAACTCTCGATTCGGACACCGATCCCGCTTCCATTATGTCCGGATCTCATCTCTCAGGACCACGGCCGACTGCGTCACCCCGACCTGCATTCTCTTCACCTCACGGCGTGGCTGCTCCATGGTTCTCCCAGACAGAACAACAATGCTCACTATCGGTCCAACAGATTCTGTTGAGCAGTAGGAAGCCCTCAACCCGAGCCACGCATTTGGCCAAGTGGAAGCGGTTCTCCTGTTGGTGCGAACAACGAGCCACGTCCCCGTTACAGGCACCTATTCCTCTCATATTGGAATATCTCCTCTCCCTAAAACAGCAGGGGTTGGCGATATCTTCAATTAGAGTTCACCTGGCTGCTATATCAGCCTTTCACCCAGGGGAACTCGCGTCCTCGGTATTCTCTAACCCGATGGTCGTTAGATTCCTCAAGGGCTTAGACCGGATGTACCCACAACAACGTCAGCCCGTCCCGACGTGGGACTTTAACCTGGTTCTCTCCAAGCTCACAGGTCCTCCATTTGAGCCACTGGCCACCTGTTCACTTTTGTACCTATCCTGGAAGACAGCCTTCCTCGTAGCCATCACCTCAGCAAGGCGCGTTTCTGAACTCAGGGCGCTTACATCCGAGCCCCCTTATACAGTTTTCCATAAGGATAAAGTGCAGCTTCGTCCACATCCTGCCTTTCTCCCTAAGGTGGTTTCTCCATTTCATATCAACCAGGATATATTTCTCCCGGTCTTTCATCCTAAACCACATGCTACTCGCCAGGATCAACGTTTGCATTCTCTGGACGTACGCAGGGCCCTGGCTTTCTATATTGACCGCACAAGGCACTTTAGGAAGACGACGCAACTCTTCGTTGCAGTGGCCGACCGAATGAAAGGCTCACCGGTCTCCTCACAACGCCTATCCTCCTGGATTACGTCTTGCATCCGGACTTGCTATGACCTGGCAGGTGTCTCAGCACCGCACCTCACCGCTCACTCCACGAGGGCCCAAGCTTCCTCGACTGCTTTCCTGGCACATGTTCCGATCCAGGACATTTGTAGAGCGGCGGTTTGGTCATCAGTCCACACGTTTACAGCTCACTATGCACTAGTGCAGCAGTCCAGGGACGATGCTGCATTCGGATCAGCGGTTTTGCACACAGCAATGTCTCACTCCGACCCCACCACCTAAGTTGGGCTTGGGAGTCACCTAATGGAATGGATATGAGCAAGCACTCGAAGAAGAAAAGACGGTTACTCACCGTTGTAACTGTTGTTCTTCGAGATGTGTTGCTCATATCCATTCCAAACCCGCCCCCCTTCCCCACTGTCGGAGTAGCCGGCAAGAAGGAACTGAGGGGGCGCCGGGTCGGCTGGGGTATATATTCAGCGCCATGAAGGCGCCACTCTAGGGGGCTCCACAGCCGACCCGCCGGTGTTGCTAGGGTAGAAAATTCTCCGACGATCGTGCACGCGGCGCGCGCACACCTAATGGAATGGATATGAGCAACACATCTTGAAGAACAACAGTTACAACGGTGAGTAACCGTCTTTTTCCAGATCACAGGCCCTAGTTCTCATGGGGGACTTCAATCACCCTGACATCTGCTGGGAGAGCAATACAGCAGTGCACAGACAATCCAGGAGGTTTTGGAGAGGGTTGGGGACAACTTCCTGGTGCAAGTGCTGGAGGAACCAACCAGGGACCGTGCTCCTCTTGACCTGCTGCTCACAAACAGGGAAAACTTGGTAGGGGAAGTAGAAGTGGGTGGCAACCTGGGCAGCGGTGACCATGAGATGGTTGAGTTCAGGATCGTGACAAAAGGAAGGAAGGAGGGCAGCAAAATACGGACCCTGGACTTCAGAAAAGCAGACTTTGACTCCCTCAGGGACCTGATGGGTAGGATCCCCTGGGAGGCTAATTGAGGGGGAAAGGAGTCCAGGAGTGCTGGCTGTATTTTAAAGAAACCTTATTGAGGGTGCCGGATCAACGCATCCTGATGTGCAGAAAGAATAGCAAATATGGCAGGCGACCAGCTTGGCTTAACAGAGAAATCTTCAGTGAGCTTAAACTTAAAAAGGAAGCTTACAAGAAGTGGAAACATGGACAGATGACTAGGGAGGAGTATAAAAATATTGCTCGAGCATACAAGGGAAGCCAAAAGCACAACTGGAGTTGCAGCTAGCAAGGGATATGAAGGGTAACAAGAAGGGTTTCTATAGGTATGTTAGCAACAAGAAGGTGGTCAGGGAAAGTGTGGCACCCTTACTGAATGGGGGAAGCAACCTAGTGACCCAATGCTTTTTTTGACTCAGTCTTCACAGATAAGTCAGCTCCCAGACTGCTGCACTGGGCAACACAGTATGGGGAGGAGGTGAGCAGCCCTCAGTGGTGAAATAACAGGTTAAGGACTATTTAAAAAGCTGGACATGCCCAAGTCTATGCATCCGGATCTAATACATCTGAGGGTGCTGAGGGAGTTGGCTGATGTGATTGCAGAGTCATTGGCCATTATCTTTGAAAACTCGTGTTGATTGTGGGAGGTCCCAGACAATTGGAAAAAGGCAAATATAGTGCCCTTCTTTAAAAAAGGGAAGAAGGAGAATCCAGGGAGCTACAGACTGGTCAGCCTCACCTCAGTCCCTGAAAAAATCATGGAGCAGGTCTTCAAGGAATCCATTTTGAAGCACTTGGAGGAGAGGAAGGTGACCAGGAACAGTCAACATGGATTCACCAAGGGCAAGTCACTCCTGACCAACCTGATTGCCTTTTATGATGAGATAACTGGCTCTGTGGATGTGGGGAAAGCAGTGGATGTGAGATATCTTGACTTTAGCAAAGCTTTTGATATGGTCTTCCACAGTATTCTTGCCAGCAAGTTAAAGTAGTATGAATTGGATGAATGGACTATAAAGTGGATAGAAAGCTGGCTAGAATGTCGGGCTCAATGGGTAGTGATCAATGGTTCAATGTCTAGTTGGCAGCCGGTATCAAGTAGAGGGCCCCAGGGGTCAGTCCTGGGGCCGGTTTTGTTCAACATCTTCATTAATGATCTGGCTGATGGGATGGATTGCACCCTCAGCAAGTTCGCGGATGACACGAAGTTGGCGGGAGAGGTAGCTACGCTGGAGGGTAGGGATAGGGTCCAGAGTGACCTAGACAATTTGGAGGATTGGGCCAAAAGAAATCTGATGAGGTTCAACAAGGACAAATGCAGAGTCCTGCACTTAGGTTGGAAGAATCCCATGCACTGCTACAGGCTGGGGACCAACTGGCTAAGTAGCAGTTCTGCAGAAAAGGACCTGGGGATTACAGGGGATGAGAAGCTGAATAGAGTCAACAATGTGCCCTTGTTGTAAAGAAGGCTAACGACATATTGGGCTGCATTAGTAGGAGCTTTGCCAGCAGATCGAGGGAAGTGATTATTCCCCTCTATTCGGCACTGGTGAGGCCACATCTGGAGTATTGTGTCCAGTTTTGGGCCCCCCACTACAGAAAGGATGTGGACAAATTGGAGAGAGTCCAATGGAAGGCAACAAAAATGATTAGGTGGCTGGGGCATATGATTTATGAGGAGAGGCTGAGGGAACTGGGCTTATTTAGTCTGCAGAAGGGAAGAGGGAGGAGGGATTTGATAGCTGCTTTCAACTACCTGAAGGAGGGGTTCCAAAGAGGATGGAGCTCGGCTGTTCTCAGTGGTGGCAGATGACAAAACAAGGAGCAATGGTCTCAAGTTGCAATGGGGGAGGTCTTGGTTGGATATTAGGAAACACTATTTCACTAGGACGGTGGTGAAGCACTGGAATGAGTTACCTAGGGAGGTGGTGGAATGTCTATCCTTAGAGATTTTTAAAGCCCATCATGACAAAGCTCTGGCTGGGATGATTTAGTTAGGGTTGGTCCTGCTTTGAGCAGGGGGTTAGACTAGATGACTTCCTGAGGTCTCTTCCAACTCTAATCTTCTATGATTCTTCTTTATAAAACCATAAATCACCCTCCATCTGCTGGAGACTGGGCCCAGATTTGCTCAAATGTTTTGGCAATTTCGGTAGGGTGACCAGACAGCAAGGGTGAAAAATCGGGACGGGGGTGGGGGGTAATAGGAGCCTATATAAGAAAAAGACCCAAAAATCGAGACTGTCCCTATAAAATCGGGACATCTGGTCACCCTAAATTTCGGTGAATTTCTTCAAGAACGTAGTCTAAGTTTTTGAATTAGTCATTACAACCCAAACCAGGCAGACAGGACCAGCAAACCAAGCACGTGGTTGGGGCGGCACAATTCCAGGGGCGGCATTCCAGGTGGGGATTTTATTTTGTTTGGTTGGTTTTTTGCTTCGGCAGTTGCGCTCTCAGAGGGTTTTTGTTTGTTTGTTTGTTTGTTTTTCTTGGGCTGGCAAAAAACCTAGAGCCGGCCCTGCAGGCAGATGTCACAGGGTCTCTGCCTTAATTGCAAAGGTGTTTCACAGCTCTATTAATAAAGCATTGTGCTAGGAAAATATTTAAGAAAGCATGAATTTTACATGTATATTAATGTCATTGTAATAAAATATGTTAAAGTTTTCATTCAGAGAAAATTCCAACATTCAGGTTAAAAATATTACACATATGAAGAATGAGGGAGTTATCTGCTTTTTTTTTTATGAACGTCTTATGCATCTCAGTTTATCTGTTTGCTATTATCCTGTCTGACTGCAAAGAGTTTACTTAAAGGATGCTGGTAGGAGGGAAAACAAACAGCAAATGCAACAGTGGCAAAGATAAAATACAGTTGGAGAATAGGTAAGGTCCTGGAGGAAACCATGGTCAAGGTGTGATCATTATTTTTATGTGTATTACCATGGTACCTAGAAGTCCCAATAATGGAACAGGACCCCACTGTTCTGGGTGCTGTACAAACAGAACAAAGATACAGTCTCTGCCCCAGAGAGCTTAAATCTAACTGAGGAATGCTCCAGCAAGGCCCCAAAACAGGGTCAAAGGGGATACTAAAACTACAAAGATCCTGGTCTAGGGTTGAGTAGTCAGTGGTGGCTGGAGAGGAGTCTCTGATACAGAGACAGAGAAAGCTGCAGGGGTCTGTCACTCCATGCCTAGAAGTAGGAAGGTCTGGCCTGAGTGGAAATTATCCAACACTGGCAAGGAGAGAATAAAGTGCAGGAAGGAGCCAGGCATAGAGGCCTTTTGTTGTTTATCCCTTCTCTCTGCTTGCTATGTGCTCTGGGTGACTGACTATTGCTTGGTTGTGAAGAAGCGATTTTTGAGTCACTTTAACCAGCTCGCTGGTTAAGTCACAGGCCCCTGGAGGCAAAGTGCTCATAGGTGCCCAACACAGTTTGGCCTGTTGGGTTAGTGCTGTTGGGAGCTGGGGGCGGGCGGCCACTGAGAGTCCCCTGCAAGGGGAAGCTGGGGCAGCTCTATGTTTTTTGCTGCCCCAAACACGGCTGGTCATGCGGATTCGGCGGCGTTTCTGCAGGTGATCTGCGGGTTTCGCGCCTTCGGTGTACCTGCCGCCGAATTGCCAACGAAACTGCGGGACCGGCGGACCTCCCGGAAGCATGCCGCTGAACGCTGCCTGATTGCCGCCCTTACAGCGACCAGCAGGCCGCCCCCCCGCGGCTTGCAACCCCAGGCACGCGCTTGCTGCGCTGGTGCCTGGAGCCGCCCCTGAGGGGAAGTGAGAGAGGGGAAGTGTCACCTGAAGGGTGCACTCAAGAGGGACTAAAAGGGGTCTGAAGTGCAGCTCACCCTGGAATTGTGACAAAGCTAGTAAAGCTGACGTATTTGAAGATTCGCAGAAAGGAAACACACACAGGTTGCGAACACAGTCAAACTGAAATGCTCTTTTGAACTAGAGAAAATTTTTGCAGACGTTTCTCCCCACTCTTCCCTTATCTCTTCTCATATTCATATTCTTAGCAGGCCATTGGGAATCTTCGACTGCTTTGATAATGCCACCATTTCTACCTGCCTCAGACAGATATGGTCTGAGCTGTTACCATAGGACCCAATGATCCTGACCCAGGTCTCTTAGCATCACACAGGACTGGGCTAAAACTACATAAAGTGCTTGATTGCAAACTCATGAATATCATTGATTTCAGTGGGCTTTGGATCAGTCACAATGTTACTGCAGTATTTACAGTAGATGGATGTGCAGGAGCACGTCTCTTATTAGTTTTGTGTGTTTAAACTGGTTATAATCAGAAAAATGACAAGAATGACATGGTTTCAATATTTAGTCTCTCTCAGTATCTGCTGATTTCAGGTTGCTATTTCATCCATTCCAGGTCAACAAATTGTTTGCTTTCCTTCCTGATTCATCCCTCATTAACTGAGTACAAGTAGCACCTAAAAAGCATGTATGTAATGTTCCTTTAACAAAGATATGTGGAACCTTTTTAATGTTCTAGCCACAAGATGTCTCTATTGAGGTAATTATGTGCTGTAGTTCTTAATGTCTTGATCTATCCATGCATGTTTACAGTGGGCAAGAGAAAAGACTAACATGACCCCTCTTTACTGACGCTCTCCCACCCTTAAAAAAAAAAAATCAAATAAATGATTTTAAATGAATCTAGAAAATAGCAAGACTCAAGGAGCATCTTCTCCTCAGCTTGCCTGGGCAGGTCCTATCTATCTTTCCCTCTTTTAATCTATTCACTGTCAGTCTTATGGTGGCACAGCCAAAAGTCCTGAGATTTTAGAGACAATCTTGAGGGCCTGAGAAATGCCCCCCAAACAAGAGCCTCTTGAGAAAAGTAGAAAGAAACTGCGGCCATAATTGCAGAACTGACTAATGTTGGGGATGCTTAAAATCTGGATCTGAATTCTATCTCTAGCCAAAAGTCTGATTCTGGAATTCAGTTGGCTTATCCAACACTGGCAAGGAGAGAATAAAGTGCAGGAAGGCATAGAGACCTTTTGTTGTTTATCCCTTCTCTCTGCTTGCTATGTGCTCTGGGTGACTGACTATTGCTTGGTTGTGAAGAAGCGATTTTTGAGTCACTTTAACCAGCTCGCTGGTTAAGTCACAGGCCCCTGGAGGCAAAGTGCTCATAGGTGCCCAACACAGTTTGGCCTGTTGGGTTAGTGCTGTTGGGAGCTGGGGGTGGGCAGCCCCTGAGAGATACTGATGCCACAGGTAAGGTTCCTTATATCCCCACTTTCTCTCTAGACCCTACACATGGAAATAAAATGCTCTAGATATGGTGTGGTGCAGATCTTACATCTTAGGGTTTCAGGTGGTTTCTGCTTTTATCTGTACCCGTCTAATATATTCATCCAAAAATTGTCTGGATCACTAAAAACTTTGGGAGGCTTTTTTTTGTTTGTTTGTTTTTTGTCGGTTTTGGATGGGTGTGAAATGCTGTGATGGGTTGACTTGCAGAGGAGAAAACACATAGCAACACGTCACACTCCTGAGATCTATTCTGCCTGACACTAAAGAATAGGTTATGTAGCTGTACAACTATTGTTTCAAAAGTCAAAGTTAACATAGCCCTAGCCTGCATTCATTTCTCCAGAGGCTCCTGACAACGAGGTATGGCTCCAGCCCTGTCTCTTGCCCATTAGAACCCTACTTCTCAGTATGAGGGTGAGTCCCTTGCCCATCTACATCATTGAAGCTTTCAAAATGAACAAGGGGGTTTAATGACGACAGTCTTCTAGACATCTGTCAGTCTGTCTGTGAGAGCTGCACTGCCATCAGAATGCCAATGGCCTCTGATTCTATTCAGCTCACTTTCATGAAGAGAGCTGGCCGTGCTTCATGTAGTGCAAGGTCTGAACAGCCCCCCTGGGGCTGCATGTCAATCCATCTGTGTGGGTGAAAGTGGAAAGGAGGAGGAAAAAATCCATGTTCAGCAGTTCCAAGGTATTTTTAACAGCAGAGATGAGAGTTGTGATCTGTATGGCACATTGCCAGCTGGTGGACCCTATAGGTCTTGTGACAAGATGGCCGATGTTCATATGGTGGGTTCTGTGCTTTTTTTGGGGGGGAACCCTAAAACGCCACCCTTTGCCCCTGCTCTTGGGAGCCAAAGGCCCTGCTAGTGGCCCGGGAAGGTGGTAGAGGAGGGAAGCAGGGGAGGGGTCTGGGTTTGCTCCTTGCTCTGAGTCCCAGCCCCTTGCAACCCCTGTGGGTTTCTTACCCTCTTCCCCCTTGGGAGGGGTTATCCTCAGTCCTTAGACACTGAGGGAGGGAGTCTCCCTTACTTTGGTTCTCTGCTCTTTCAGATCTCACAACACACCTCCAAGCTCCAGTCGTCTTGTCTTTTCTTTTCTCCTCTGACTGCCTGAAGCAGGGGGGTTTTACTAGGTTCCTGACAGGGCCTTAATTGACTACAGGTGCTCCAATTAACCTGTAGCAACCCTCCCTAGTCTACAGGGAACCACACCTTAATTAGCCTGGAGACAGACAGACAGAGGTTAGGGGTTCTGTGAATCAGACACCGAAGTCATTCAGTTCATCCATTTAGTTGTCTATGTAACTGGGGGAGAGGCAAAAGAGCATTTCACTGAAACTTGAGATTCCCTGCTCCGTGGGAAGTTCTATACTCAGGCTTCGGGGTATACATTAAGAACCCCCCATTGCTAACAACCACAGAGCTACAGTCTTGTATGATTAAATCCCATGATCAGAAACTCTAAAATTCAGTTTAATGAAGCTCCCTTATTATGGTCCTACGCTCCATGTAGTTCTATACTGGGGTTGAAAACAAACATTGCCCTGCTTCCATGGCAAAGCTTCCAAAGGACTCTTCAAAAAGAGACTTGTCAAATGTATTTGAGCCTTGACTGCCCTCTTTAAAATGCAAAAGCTTAACAAGCCAATTTAACATTTCATAGGGAAGCACTCAAAAGTCGAGTTTGTCCCTGGCAGGCAAGGGTTTTCAATTTTAAGCAACTTGTGCTAATTAACTGCCATTGCCTATTGGCAATCTTGATCAGGTTTAATTCAAGAGACTTGTTTTCCAATGTAAAATAACAGGAGGTCACAGAAGGAACAGGCTGTCAAGAGTCGATATGCTGCATTAAAACCTGGCCTTTCCCCAAGAACATTTCCCTTTGGATATTAATATAGTTTCCAGATAAACTGGATCAGAAATTGCCTGGACTAAGCTTCTCTCCCCGCGCGCCCCCGCCCCCCTCGAAATTTATTTTCCTGGAATTTGGCTGAACATTAGAGACACAAACGTATACGTTTTTATTGAGGGAACTAAAAAAGTGTTAATTAGGTTCATGTTGACATTAATGAAAATACTAAACACTGATGCAAGCTGCAAAATGTAGATACGGATTCAGATCTACACTCCACCAAAGTTTGAGGATATTCGTTTCTGGGTTTTTCTTTGGGCCAATCTCTAGAACGTGCTATTAATTAGTGATGGATAAACCTCCAATAGCTTTAGTGGTTCAGTTAGACCAAGGAATTTAGATGCTCATCTGAATCGTTTGGGCGTGGGCAGAACTGGAGAAATGGAAATTCCACAAAATCAGGCTCTTGTGTGGAATTTTCTGGTCACTCTTCCAGATACCCGTGTAACCCTCAGGCCTGGGGTAGGGTTGGGCTGAATCAGCTGAGGAAGGGACAGTGGATCCATGACTGTGTACTTCATATGAGCAGGAATAGATAGCTTGAGTCAGGGTACAGCACTTTGCAACAAAATGTACGTAACCTGCTAATTCATAAGCTACAAGCTCTTTTTAGGTTCCTCAAGACTTTGATTTCTTGAATTCACTTTTGAACCTTTTAACCCTTAGATTCTCCCAAGAAGACTACCTCTCTTCTCATTCATATTAGATGTCTTTTTATTCTACAATGGACCATATTCTCAGCTGCTCTAAACATTGGCTTAGATCTGTTGATTTCAGTAGAGTCACGCCAGATTACTCCATCTGAGGATTGGCCTTTTTTATACTTCAGTTTTGCTCAGTTATTAAATATGCATTTACTTTGTTCGTACAATGATAGCTTAAAGCCCCCCTGGTTTTAGGTTCTAAAGTTCAAATCGGCAAATAAGGAAGTGTAATTAGCTGAAATCTTTGTTATCCTTGTAGCAGAAGGTACCCTCTGAGTTATACAGTAGGCACAGTTATATTAATAGACTAGCTGAGATTCCCCCCTTCTGTTCTTTTTCCTGTGATATTCCTGCTGTCAGCTACTTCAGAGAGTGACCTATGTGAAACTAAAACTAGTCACTGTACAACTACACTAAACTGATTCCACTTAACAACGTGTACCTGCATCTACGAAATCTGCTGTTCTAACCACGTGCTGCAACATTACACATTGTCTTCTGCTCTAACACACGTACAGAACCTACGTGATGCACGCTTCACCATCCAATGCAACCAAGCAATCTTACTCCTGTTATCCCTGTGCTCTGTTCCCTACCACACTGGTGTATTAGGAATCATAGCTCATCGAGCTACCACTTCAAGCCTTAGATTGTAATCTCGCCCAGCCAGAGACTCTTGTTATGTGTCATGAATCTTCCAAATAATAAGCAGTCAGCGCAAACCCCAGACACGGTCATTTCTATGACCACTAAATGGATTGCTTACCTCAGTGACAGCAAAACTCCTTTTCCCACATGGTACGACCTTGTACCACTTGTCATGCAGCACGTCCATGAAGCCATGGGACTTGTATTGGCTTATGAGCTCAGATATATTTGAGGTCAGTGGAGAATTTGGGGGAAGGCCAATGCCGTATCCTAGGAGAAAATACAAATACAAGGTTTTTTAGTTGGGTTGGTTTTGGTTGTCTATGAGTAGTTAGTATCAACACATCCTCTTCAGGTATGTGTGTGGCACAGCTAGGTGGTGTTCCTTGCTCTAGGGTCCAAAAACCAGGTCCAAAGCTGTGTATTGACTGATCTATAGTGTGAAGGGGCCCAAACCCAAATGAGATTTCACAATACAAAACAGGATCATTTGTGCACACACAATTACTCATGCAAATGACTAGGCCTGCAAAAACAAAAGTGCACAATTAGAAGCCAAAGAAGTTCCACACAGTGATACTGCAACATGCATGTGAATGTTTTCTGAATGCCTTCATTTCAGAAACACAGCCTCTTCTATGCATTTGCTATGGGCCTCAGTCTCATTTATAACCAGACCTCTTTACATCACTCTGGCAATGTAAAAGGGCCTTCAAGTGGGAATAAATTCCAAGCCGGGCTGGCATGATATTTACCAAAGTGGTTTTTTACCAGGTAAAATCATGATTTTGACCATCCTGGGAAAAAATAGTTAGTCGCAGTTTAAGGCATTTTCTATTTTAAAAACTGTTTTGTTAATGCAGATCACATTACACTTAGTTTTAGTTCTATATTCAAATTGTGGTTACATAAGGCAATATATTCATAGATTAATTTAGGGTTGTACAAATAAAAAATAAAACTGCAGTGGGCGTAATGCTAATATATAGAATTATAATATTGAACTTCGGAACGTCTGTGTATGTTTTGGTTTGGTATTTTCTCAAGGAAGTTATACATGTCTTGACTCAAATTCCACTCTCATATAAACAACATTCAACAACCATTCGATTATACGAAAATGACAGCAATGCAGAGCTGTAGGCTTGAAGCATTAAGCAATCAGACGCATGCGAGAGTTGCAGACTGGAGCATTGTGTCATAAAGTGTTCTGTAGCAGAAGACCAATTTTGATGGAGTGGCTAGACCGAGACTATTCCTCAGTTTTGAATGGATGTATCTGAAGTTTGAAAAGATTTGTTCTATGCTTGCTGAACTTGATGGACACTGATGCAATTATTTTTCCTGATTTAAGCCAGTATTTCATAGATTCATAGATTCTAGGACTGGAAGGGACCTCGAGAGGTCATCGAGTCCAATCCCCTGCCCTCATGGCAGGACCAAATACTGTCTAGACCATCCCTGATAGACATTTATCTATCCTACTCTTAAATGGAGATTCCACAACCTCCCTAGGCAATTTATTCTAGTGTTTAACCACCCTGACAGTTAGCAACTTTTTCCTAATGTCCAACCTAGACCTCCCTTGCTGCAGTTTAAGCCCATTGCTTCTTGTTCTATCCTTAGAGGCTAAGGTGAACACGTTTTCTCCCTCCTCCTTATGACACCCTTTTAGATACCTGAAAACTGCTATCATGTCCCCTCTCAGTCTTCTCTTTTCCAAACTAAACAAACCCAGTTCTTTCAGCCTTCCTTCATAGGTCATGTTCTCGAGACCTTTAATCATTCTTGTTGCTCTTCTCTGGACCCTCTCCAATTTCTCCACATCTCCCTTGAAATGCGGTGCCCAGAACTGGACACAATACTCCAGTTGAGGCCTAACCAGCACAGAGTAGAGCGGAAGAATGACTTCTCGTGTCTTGCTCACAACACACCTGTTAATACATCCCAGAACCATGTTTGCTTCTTTTGCAACAGCATCACACTGTTGACTCATATTTAGCTTGTGGTCCACTATAACCCCTAGATCCCTTTCTACCATACTCCTTCCTAGACCGTCTCTTCCCATTCTGTATGTGTGAAACTGATTGTTCCTTCCTAAGTGGAGCACTTTGCATTTGTCTTTGTTAAACTTCATCCTGTTTATCTCAGACCATTTCTCCAGTTTGTCCAGATCATTTTGAATTTTGACCCTGTCCTCCAAAGCAGTTGCAATCCCTCCCAGTTTGGTATCATCTGCAAACTTAATAAGCATACTTTCTATGCCAATATCTAAGTCGTTAATGAAGATATTTAACAGAGCCGGTCCCAAAACAGACCCCTGCGGAACTCCACTTGTTATGCCTTTCCAGCAGGATTGGGAACCATTAATAACAACTCTCTGAGTACGGTTATCCAGCCAGTTATGCACCCACCTTATAGTAGCCCCATCTAAATTGTATTTGCCTAGTTTATTGATAAGAATATCACACAAGACCGTATCAAATGCCTTACTAAAGTCTAGGTATACCGCATCCACAGCTTCTCCCTTATCCACAAGACTCATTATCCTATCAAAGAAAGCTATCAGATTGGTTTGACATGATTTGTTCTTTACAAATCCATGCTGGCTATTCCCTATAACCTTACCACCTTCCAAGTGTTTGCAGATGATTTTCTTAATTACTTGCTCCATTATCTTCCCTGGCACAGAAGTTAAACTAACTGGTCTGTAGTTTCCTGGGTTGTTTTTATTTCCCTTTTTATAGATGGGCACTATATTTGCCCTTTTCCAGTCTTCTGGAATCTCTCCCGTCTCCCATGATTTTCCAAAGATAATAGCTAGAGGCTCAGATACCTCCTCTGTTAGCTCCTTGAGTATTCTAGGATGGATTTCATCAGGCCCTGGTGACTTGCAGGCATCTAACTTTTCTAAGTGATTTTTAACTTGTTCTTTTTTTATTTTATCTGCTAAACCTACCCCCTTCCCATCAACATTCACTATGTTAAGCATTCCTTCAGACTTCTCGGTGAAGACCGAAACAAAGAAGTCATTAAGCATCTCTGCCATTTCCAAGTTTCCTGTTACTGTTTCTCCCTCCTCACTGAGCAGTGGGGCTACCCTGTCTTTGGTCTTCCTCTTGCTTCTAATGTATTGATAAAAAGTCTTCTTGTTTTCCTTTATTCCTGTAGCTAGTTTGAGTTCATTTTGTGCCTTTGCCTTTCTAATCTTGCCCCTGCATTCCTGTGTTGTTTGTCTATATTCATCCTTTGTAATTTGTCCGAGCTTCCATTTTTTATATGACTCCTTTTTTATTTTTTAGATCATGCAAGATCTCGTGGTTAAGCCAAGGTGGTCTTTTGACACATTTTCTATTTTTCCTACCCAGCGGAATAGCTTGCTTTTGGGCCCTTAATAGTGTCCCTTTGAAAAACTGCCAACTCTCCTCAGTTGTTTTTCCCCTCAGTCTTGATTCCCATGGGACCTTACCTATCAACTCTCTGAGCTTACCAAAATCCGCCTTCCTGAAATCCATTGTCTCTATTTTGCTGTTCTCCCTTCTACCTTTCCTTAGAATTGCAAACTCTATGTTTTCATGATCACTTTCACCCAAGCTGCCTTCTACTTTCAAATTCTCAACGAGTTCCTCCCTATTTGTTAAAATCAAGTCTAGAACAGCTTCCCCCCTGGTAGCTTTTTCAACCTTCTGAAATAAAAAGTTGTCTGCAATGCAGTCCAAGAATTTGTTGGATAGTCAGTGCCCCGCTGTGTTATTTTCCCCACATATATTTGGATAGTTGAAGTCCCCCATCACCACCAAATCTTGGGCTTTGGATGATTTTGTTAGTTGTTTAAAAAAAGCCTCATCCACCTCTTCCACCTGGTTAGGTGGCCTGTAGTAGACTCCTAGCATGACATCACCCTTGTTTTTTATCCCTTTTAGCCTAACCCAGAGACTCTCAACACTTCCGTCTCCTGTGTCCATCGCTACCTCAGTCCAAGTGTGTACATTTTTAATATATAAGGCAACACCTCCTCCCTTTTTCCCCTGTCTATCCTTCCTGAGCAAGCTGTACCCATCCACACCAACATTCCAATCATGTGTATTATCCCACCAAGTTCCAGTGATGCCAACAATGTCATAGTTGTATTTATTTATTAGCACTTCCAGTTCTTCCTGCTTATTCCCCATACTTCTCGCATTTGTATATAGGCATCTAAGATACTGGTTTGATCTTGCCTCCCAGTTTTGTCCTGACCCTCCTTTCTCTCTGCCAATATAGACCACACTCCCTCTTGTTTCCGACCGATCTCCCAGGTCTCCATGTTTTCCGCTTACCATGTTCCCACTGCCCCTTCCTAAACTAGTTTTTCCACAGGAAATTGCCAACCCTGACTCCAACCACTTTGAAGCCACTTCACACTGCCAGAGCAGCACAAGATGGCCTTAGTGTAAATTGGAATCAGGCCCTATTTCTTGATTAGAAGGCACATGTTACAGGTGCAGACATGCATTTGGACTCTGCAATGGAGAATCATGTAGTATTTACTGAATTATTTTAAAAATGTACTGAGATGTTGTGAGATGTTATTGCAGTAAGATTGTATTGCTATACCTCACAATAGCTCAATACCCAGTGGGCCTGATTCTTATTCACACTGACTAAGGCAATGTCTACACCCACAGTTGGGAGCTGTGATTCCCAGCTCGGGTAGACACACAGATGCTAGCTCTGCTCAAACTACTGCTTGTGTATATCAACCCAAACTGGGAATTACACCTCCCAGCTCCTGTGTAGACATAGCCTAAAATTCTTTTATGCTGCTCTGACAGTTTAAAGGGACTTTAAACAGGCACCCATGTATTTTATATCCACCTGAGGGTCCTTTTACACTTCCAGAGTACTGTAAAAAATCCTTGGTGCAAATGAGAAACAGACTCAATAATTCTAATTACTGGATGCCACATTTTAGAAAAAAAAACTTTGTTTTTTTATTTTTAAAATACCCTAATTTGTGCACATGAAGCATACAACTGTGCACATTAAACAAGTAACTGCACACGCACCTTGTCATTTGCCAGCAGGAAATTACCAATTGCCTGTACAACTACTCTTTTGACATACATGGCTCCATGGTTTTTGGTTCGCAGCTTAGATGTACCCTCTTTAAAGTGTAGCCTCATCTCACAAACACTGTAACAAAAATATTTTGTGGACAGAGATGGAGATGCAAACTGAATACCAGCAGGAAGTCTGCAGCCCCAGTGGCTTGCTACACAATGAAGCGAGGTAGCATTGTGATGGGTATCTAGATGTCAAATGATGGCATCTTTGTTATCTGTGTATTGCACCTTACATTTCTAAAAACTTTGGTGTGCAGATGATAGACCACTGCACCGGGACTCAGAAGACTTGAGTTCTATTCCTGGCTATGCCATTGGCCTGATAGGTGACCTTGGGTAAGTTGCTTTCCTGCTCTGTGCCTCAATTTTCCCATCTCTAAAATGGGAATAATGATACTGACCTCCGACTGTAAAATGCTTTGAAATCTACTGATGGACAGTACGCTATAAGAGGTGGTTGTTGTTTGTTTTTCTCCAAGTTCCTGCAGCCTGTATAACTAGCTATACAGAGGAAACATACACACTGTTCCAAGGTGGAACATTTACTCGTGTTCTTTTGTTTTCCTTAATCTGAAAGATAAGTAGTTCAGACTGGAAGTATATGGCTACTCCTTGTGTGGGGAAAAACACAAAAGACAGCACAAAATAACAAGTACAATATGCATCATAAATAGGTGGTCGTTTGATGCTAGAAGCTGTAGTTCCTGATTTTATTATTTTTTACTGTTTCTGACTTCAATGGATTCAAAGTTTTGTAATTTTGTAGCTAGCTCCATAAAGCTAGTAATTCTCACATGTCCGCTTAATGAAGTGTAAACCTAACTGCTGATGCATAGGCAGATTTTATGACCATTATAACCCCTAGTGGGAAATAAAAATGGATTGCTTTTTTAATGTCCTAGTGTGTTATAAAATGGGTACAACTTAGTGTCTCTGTTCAATTCCAGCACAAGGGATTTGCTATATGGTTGGCATTTTTGGTGCCTCTAGATTGAATGATTAAACTACTCCACTTCCATCCGCTTCATTTCCTGTGTTAAATTCATGAATCTGTTTACGTTCTGGGAGAGGTGGCCTCGCCTTGTGATGGTGCGAATGGATTGATTGTTCTTGGAAGGAGGGGGGAAATCATTTCCATGGCCCATCCATCACAAAAACAAAGCCCAAAGTGTAATAGCTGCTAATGTGTTTTGCAGGGCTCATTGATAAGTTTTGCTTTCCAGCTGCATTGTGAAGCTGTCTGTGTATCACTGTTAATATACTGGCATTTTAAGAGGTCAGGTAACTGGAGAGGGTGAATTAGTTATTTTAAATCGAGCCCCAGCTGAATAATCAAGCTGACTGTTTGAAAGGGGGATTATGGGAATCCATTTTGGATGGGGTGTGTGCCTACACAGGAGGAATGGAGTTTTTGAATTTGCCAGTATTATGGGTGAAAAGTCTTTCAGTAGCTACGTTATTCCATCCTGAACTGTGAAAATGTCTCCCCTGTCTGACAGTGGTACAGGTATCATTAGATACTGCTTTTTCCAAGTACAGGCTCAATTTCTATTCCCTGAGGGAAGACTGCATACACAGGCTTGGTGCCGGGTGATCGACTGTGGATGTGGTAGAAATACTACCACCAAGCACTTATCACTGCTTTAGGGCTACGGTATCTCTTCAGTGCAAGGGGACATGGCCAGTGGACCTACCTCGCCATTGACCATCAAACTATCTGCCTCTCCCTTGCAACAATGAAAAAAATAGTCCTTGGGGATCACAGCTCTAGGGGCAAGACATCCACATCCCGTTTGCACCAGTCCTCCGGCATCCTATGTCCCGAGCGCAGTCAACATGGATAGGTTCTGATGCCTTCAAGGCTTTCCATTCCCACACAGGAGCAAGCAGGATTAGCCCCATAGGCACAGATAAATCCCAGTGGGGATGCTGTCTTTATAAAGAAATACCACCCCATTCCATAGCAATAGACTCAACCACTACTTTAATGTTTGGGGCGATTACTGTAGAGCATGTCTAAGCATTTTGTTTTATAAGAGCCACTCCCCTAATCACAAAGCACCCTTTCAGCAGGCTATATTCTCCTGTTTCGCCTACATAGGACTAGCCTGAGATTAAATACTTAGATGGCAAGCTCTTTGAGAGAGACTCGTGTTCTGTGTCTGAACGGTGCTTAACATAATGGGGTTCCCGGAGTGGGGCTCGTAGGTGCTACCACAATATAAATAGCGGTGAGACAGAGAACATACGTTAATGTAATAGACAAGCGATGTGAAAGTTGAAATGAAAACATTGAAAGACAAATAAGGGGAAATCCTGGCTTCACTGAAGTTGATGGATAGTCAGGGGGAGGGCTAGCTCAGTGGTTTGAGCATTGGCTTGCTAAACCCAGGGTTGTGAGTTTAATCCTTGAGGGGGCCATTTAGGGATCTGGGGCAAAAATCTGTCTGGGGGTTGGTCCTGCTTTGAGCAGGGGGTTGGACTAGATGACCTCCTGAGGTCCCTTCCATCCCTGATATTCTATAGACGTTTTGCTGAGTTCAGTGGGGTCAGAATCTGGCCAATATTCTTTAATTCTGATGTCTGCATTCCTTGTTGGCAGGCAGAATGTATCAGAAGGAGAAGGATACTGTCTGAAATACCTTCAATGGCAAACGGTTTCCCCACTGTCAAAAGTTTGCAGTCAGCATCTATTGACACTTCATAATCTAAGAGTGCTTTATCCATGATGAAGGCATCTAGTTTCTCTGGATCATGCCTGTATTTAAGATCAAAGTAAGAAAATAGAATCAATACGAGAAGCTGTACAGTTGTGTTAATTGATATAGAAGCGATTGTTTCAGGGCTGGAAACCAGGAATATATTTGATCTAGTTTTTAGGAAGCTTCTGATATAAAACCCAACACGAAACCAAGCCAAAACCTAATTTATAAGCCCAATAAAGATGAGGATCAGCGGCTATTGATATAAACACAGAATTGAGTTAAATATCAAAGGCTGAAGGGTTCATGTGCAGAGAGGTTGATCTGGCTAGCAGAATATTCATATACAGACCAGTTCTGTTCACTTGACATATCTTTGACCTGGAAGAAGGAAAGTGCAACAGGGTGAGAATCAAATTGAGTTTCTTGCACAGTAGTACAAAGACCACTGGGGAGGAAACCAAAAATCGCCAAGGTTGTCACTCAGGCTCGGTTTCCTTATGCTGCTTCTAACATCGATCTACACTATCTTAAAAATTAGAGCTGGGCAAACCCTACGAAAGGTTTTCCATGGATAAATTCTGCTATTTTAAAATGTATGTCCTTCATCCAGGCTTGTTTTTCTCTTGTATTTGTGTTCCATGAACATTTAGATGACTGAGTTTCACTGGTATGAATGTTTTATGGAAAGCAAATTTGAAAGTACTGAAGGCATGTGTGGAAATGGCGGCATGTGTTCTCATCCAATCAAGGAAAAAAACAAGTGCCCAAATCCCGAGCTGGCCGAGATCCCCTGGCTTCCATGGAACTATACTGAATTACACCCGCTGGGGATGCGGCAGTGTCTTAGGAGTTAATCATGAAAACCAACCAGGGCACCATAAAAATTGTTAAAAAATATAATCAGAGGCATTTTGTTATACAGATCACCAGGGGATCTAAATTGTGGGTGATGATGCCCATGATTGCAGCCTCCTACCTTGCGATGAATGTAATCAATTGCAAAACATTGTGGGGGAAACATATTTGAAAACCCACACCTTTCTGGAAGCAGGAGGACTGATGGTGGAAAATTATAAGAATGATCTAGTGTCACTAATGTTCTTATTTAAATTAATGGCTAATTCTTTTATACATCTTTCTAAGGAATCTCTGTTGGGGGCAATCCACCTATTGCTATTGTGTGAGAGACACGGAGATTTCTAAGGTTTGTTTTTATCAGTATTTTGCACCTGCCTCATGGATAGTGCCCACCGCCTAATGAATATCTTCCAAGCACTGAAACCTGCCTGGATTTATTTTGCCACCAGTTAGCAGCAGACGGGTCATCTTGGCACTATAGTGGCAATGGAAAAGGCTGTTTTCCCTGAGGACTGTAAGTGCCTCTCTGTGCTATCCAGGCTGTCATTGTTACATTGGCATTGCTCCATTCTAGTGATGGAGAATGAGCTTGTGCCTTTTTCGCCATCTCTGCTATGCCAGCGCAATGCTGCTGATGCCTTGGAAAATGGAAAATCGGATATGATCCAGGCAAGCAAAGTTTGTTACCCTTCTAAAAAATATACAAAGCAGGATGAATCTAAAAAGCATGTACAGCGGACACTTAGAATAACTAAGACCCATTGAAGTAACTGGAAATATGTCCATTAGCTTCAAGGAGCTTTGAACTAGGGCCTTAGTGAAGCCAAGGACTGTGAAATTAATTATTCTTTGATCAGCCTGTTATCACATGAAGCTAGCATGCAGAGACTCACTTCAGGTGCTCCACTCCATCAGGAGTTGCAGGTACATTGTACCGTCTCATGTACTCGTGCATCTCTGGGAAGCTCTGCCTGACATAATCTTCAGCGCTGCTTTCTCGCACCGTTCCAAAGCGGAATCCCTGGGAAGGGTGGTGGAGCTAAGAAACAGGAAAAGAGAGACCAGCACAGTAATTTGTCTTACTCATGTTGAGTGACCTCCATTCCAGGCCCAGTCTTCTGTGCTCTGAAGACTGCTACACGGATTTTACAGATGTGTTTCACAGGCACCAACTTTTTTCTGCGCTGGTGGGTGCCCCAACTCCACCCCCACCCCAAAGTCCCCGCCCTAACTCCACCCCTCCCTGCCCCTATTGTACCCCTCCCCAAATCCCCGCCCCAGCCCCGCCTCCTTCCCCAAGCGCTCTGCATTCCCCCTCCTCCCCCTTCCCTCCCAGGCTTGCCACGCGAAACAGCTGTTTTGCGGCGCAAGCACTGGGAGGGAGGTGGGAGAAGCAGGATGTGGCGGCACGCTCGGGGGAGGAAGCAGAGGCGGAGCGGAGGCAGAGGTGAGCTGGGGCAGTCGGGGAGCTGCTCTGCACCCACCAGTTTTTCCCTGTGGGTGCTCCAGCCCCGGAGCACCCACGGAGTCGGCGCCTATGATGTGTTTTAATGGGATCATCACAGAGATGCATACCATCTTCAGGACCAGTTAATGTCAACTTAACCAGTTACATACTCTTAGGATCTGCTCTAGGGTTGTGAAAAAATTTCCCCTTGAGCCAGAGACCACCCGACATCCAGGTGGGGTTCAGTTCTGTTCTGTACGTGAAGTCCAGCCTAGGTTTGAGGAAAGGGTCATGAGCTTAATTTAAAGAGAAAGTTGAGGGGTGACTTGATTACTGAGACTGCATGAAGTGGAAAGGGGAACAGAGCAGAGCTGTGTGAACCCTGTGGGAGTTGTGGGGTATGGTGTTTGGAGGGGGAACATTCATAGAGATTCTTAGATTTCAAAATCAGAAGGGACCATTGTGATCATCTAGTCTGACCTTCTCTAGTACACCAGGCTCTAGAACAGGGGTAAGCAACCTTTCAGAAGTGGTGTGTTGAGTCTTCATTTATTCACTCTGATTTAAGGTTTCGTGTGCCAGTAATACATTTTAACGTTTTTAGAAGGTCTCTTTCTATAAGTCTATAATATATAACTAAACTATTGTATGTAAAGTAAATAAGGTTTTTAAAATGTTTAAAAAGCTTCATTTAAAATTAAATTAAAATGCAGAGCTCTCTCTCCCACCCCCCCACCCCCGGAGTGGTGGCCAGGACCCAGGCAGTGTGAGTGCCACTGAAAATCAGCTCACATGCCACCTTCAACACACATGCCATAGGTTGCCTACCCCTGCCCTAGAACTTCCTCAGAATAATTCCTAGAGGAGATCTTTTGGAAAAACCTCCAATCTTCATTTAAAAATTGCCAGTGCTGGACCATCCACTATGAACCTTGGTAACTTGTTCTAGTGGCTAATTGCCCTCACTGTTTAAAAATTTAAGCCTTTATATACCTACATGGGGAATAAATACTTGCTAATGGGCTCTTCAATCTAGCAGAGAAAGGGGTAACATGATCTAATGTCTGGAAGTTGAAACTAGACCAATTCAGACTGGAAAGTCTTAAAATCTTAAATGAATCAAACTGTATCCACTGTATGGATAGAAATTCCATGACTAATGAATAATGAGTATGGCAGTAGGAATATACGACCGACTACCTGACCAGTATGATGATGGTAATTGTGAAATGTGCAGGGAGATTAGAGAGTTGACAAAAACCAGAAGACCCGATAATAATGAGGGATTTCAGCTATCCTCCTATTGAGTGGGTACATGTTACCTCAGGATGGGATGCAGAGATAAAATGTTCTAGACACCATTAATGACTGCTTCTTGGAGCAGCTGGTCCTGGAAGAGGCAATTCTTGATTTAGATCTAAGTGGAGCACAGGATCTGGTCCTAATCAATGAATATAACTGAATTGCTTGGTAATAATTACAGTGATGTAATTACATTTAAACATCCTTGTAGGGGGGAAAGTGCCAAAGAAACCCACCACAGTAGTATTTAACTTCAAAAAGGGGAACTACACATAAATGAGGAAGCTAATTAAATGGAAATGTAAAGGAAATTTAAAACAAACACACACACACACAGAGTAAGAGGACCTAACAAATGTCACAGTGGCTAAAAAGCCTAGTAAATGAGGCAGTTAAAGGCAAAGCCTACTGAGGAAAATAGAAAGGAACATAAACTCTGGCAAATCAAGTGTAAAAGTATAATTAGGCGGGCCAAAAAAAGAATTTGAAGAGCAATTAACAAAAGACACACAAACTAACACAGGACATTTCCCCCCTGCCTCTTCACATAACACAAGAACCAGGGGTCACCCAACGAAGTTAACAGGCAGCAAGTTTAAAAGAAACATAAGGAACTATTTCTTCACCCTATGCAGTCAATCTGTGGAACTCATTGCCAGGGGATGTTCTGAAGGCCAAAACTATAACTAGGTTCTAAATAGAATTAGATAAGTTCATGGGGGATAGATCCATGAATGGCTATTAGCCAAGATGGTCCAGGACGCAACCCCATGCTCTGGTTGTCCCTAAACCTCTGTCTGCCAGAAGCTGGGACTGGACAACAGGGGATGGATCACTCAAAAATTGCCCTGTTCTCTCCTTTCACTCTAAAGCATCCGTCATTGACCACTGTCGCAAGACAGAATATTCGGCTAAATGGACCATTTCGGTCTGACCCAGAATGGCCATTCTTATGTTCTTATCCATCAGTAGAAAGATGGACTGAATGATTATGGAAACTAAGCTAGGATTGAAACAAGCTGGTAGGGCACTATGGGAAGGTTGCAGTGCTGTGCATGTTCTGAGCATAACCAAGATTTCAGTCTCCAGGGCTGTCAGCCCAGTACCTTTCAGATGCACTAAATTCACACACACACAATCAGTAATTTTTTTAATTGTGTTGTGTGTGTGCTCTGATTATAACTGGATTCATTTCACTGTGTTACAGCCCTGGGTCTCTTCTTGAACTATTGAGAGGTTCAGGGAGTTGACCTTGGTAAGTTTCCAGTGCACATCAATTGCTAAATACCTGGAGTGGAATAATGAAGAAACACCTGGCTAATTGCAGACTAAAGTAAAGGCTCAATCCTGCAGGGTGCAGAGCACTCTTGTGGGGAGCTCAGTGTCCCCCAGCTCCCATGGACGTCAGAAGGAGTTGAGTGCTCATCACCTTACAGCAGTGCACAGGATCCCAGACTATAGCACGAAGGAAATCAAATGATGGTCAGGCTCAATGAACAGTTTTCTACTCACTCCCCCAGGAGTCTCAGCGAGAGCTTTGCAAACGACACTATGCAAGAAAGAATAGGTCAGTCTAAACAGTCCTGCTCATTGTGGAGAAAAGCATGCCAAAAAAATCAAACGTCCATCTGCCTGTCACATACGTGTCTAGTGTTAGACGACAGCAAGCTGGGATCCAGGGGAAAGGATGATCTTGCTCTGGTGCAGGGGCTCAGATATTACCAATATAGAATAGAATACAGCCTGGGCGATTAGTCCAGAAGTTCCTTTCCACCCCTCATCGATGATCCCATGGCTAAAAATAGTTACTACCCCTTGAACATAAGAGCTAGCCGACTGCATCAGGCCATTGGCCTTTTCTAGTTCAGTATCCTGACACTGACAAGGCCGGTCTACAGTGCTTCTGGGGGTGAGCCTTCCAGCATGGGCCCACAGGCTTGTGCTAATAGGGCTCATGGCCGCTCTAAAAAGAGCGGGGTAGATGTTGCTTTGACATAGGTCAGACTGGAGTTTGGGCTGTCAAGTCCTGCCTCCCTCCTCCTGCCCATCCGCCCCGGGTTCAGAGCCCAAGTTCCAGCCCAAGCCGCGACATCTAGGCAGCTACTTTTAGAGCACTACCATAAACCCAGTTAGCACGAGTCTGTCTACCCGGACTCGGAAGGTCAACCCCATATGCTGTGTAGATATGCCCAGCGGCCAGGACCAGCTGCGTTGGTCTGTATTCTGTTGCTGTGGGGGTCTCTGAACACCTCATGGTTTTGGTAAAGTGCCAAAAGGCATGAACAGCAGGGATTGGTTGGGCTGGTGGTTTGGTAATCCATTAGGGAGCCTAGTGTTGCCAGTTCAACTCCAACTCAAGTCGTGAGTCGGGGGGAAGGATAGCTCAGTGGTTTGAGCATTGACCTGCTAACTCCAGAGTTGTGAGTTCAATCCTTGAGGGGGCCATTTAGGGAACTAGGGTAAAAATCTGTCTGGGGATTGGTCCTGCTTTGAGCAGGGGGTTGGGCTAGATGATCTCCTGTGGTCCCTTCCAACCCTGATATTCTATGAAATACATTAGAGGGCTCAGTCTGTTTCAAAGCAGACAGGTGTCCACATTACATAAACCAATCGCCACAGGGAGCCCTGATTGGTGACCTCTTTTGGCACGGAATAGGGGTCAAGGATGGGCATGAAGACCGTACTACTCTCCAATCCTTCAAGGAAGAGTTGAGGTATTTGGTGGGTTTTACGTGGAAGATCGTACTGCTGTAGCGCCTGCAGTATCTGCTCCGTGGATGAACTCAGGGTGTCTGTCGCCAGACCTCTCAGTGGGGATATCTTTCACATACACGCTGTCTCAGTATCGGTCTTTGTTAAAATTCATATGTGAATTCAAAGTAAAATGGGTGACATTCAGCCCCATGCAGAGAACCAGCCCAAGGCCCCATTTTGAGGATCAGTGGGACTTCACTGGTGCATTGGGCTTGTGCTGATTCTGTACATGGGCGAATTTCACCCAGTGTGAATAAAGCTTTTCTATACCTCTTTTCTTGGACTAATGCTGCTAGCTAACACTTTTCATCTGCTAAGTGTTTGGCAACAATTAAGTTTCATAACACCTGTGAGAGCGGTAAGTCAGTCACCCCATTTTATGGGTGGGGAAACTCAGACTGAGAGACTGAGAGTTTGATTTGCAGAGTATCTAAAACTTTCAGGGAAGTCAAGTGAAGTTGTGTGTATGGAGGAGACGGACGGACTGTCTTCTCTGTTTCTTCAGGTATTGCTTTGACTCCAGGAAGAGGGAGCTCCCTCAGCCGCCTCGCCCCCCCGCTCTCTGCCTTCTTCAGAAGTTAAGGGAAGAGAATACTGCTAACTCCAAATTAAGAGTGAACAGCAGCTCTCTTGCAATTTCTAGTAAATAACTTTATGTGAGGCTTTGGGAAGAGTGTGCCCATGAATTCCTGTTCCACACCAGGGAGGTTTCATTGTACTGGTGCATGAGACATTAAGTGTAGCTGACTTCAGCAGAACCGGATTCTGCACGAAGTGCTGTCACATGCACAAAATTAACTTGGAAAAAATATATACAAATATTGTTTTTCTCTAATCTCCTTCAGGCACAAGAATGTTAAGGGTTTTGTGTCTCAAAAGTAGGTCCAAAACTGTTGGATGAAAATCTGATTTTTTTCAAGTTGACAGTATAGCTTTAATATCTTCTTTTAGTATTCTCTTGAGAAAACTCTGCACCTTCAAAGTATCTTTATATTTGTTGCACACTCTTGAGATTTTATTATGGCTCTCACAAAATTTGGCATGTTTCTTAAAGCCCCAGCTGCTGGAGTCATGTGATGAGAGAATCTCAGCTTTCGTTTAAAAAAAAGTTTCTAGCATTGATGGCTTCAGAGAGGCTAGAAGACATGATCTTTAGAGACTCAAAAACATATGGCAAATAAAAATAACCCAAAATGTAGTATTTTTTTTTAAAAAAAAGAATGATTTGTTGGGCCTGATTCATTAATTTTGAATGCTTGGTGTTGGGAATACTGTGTAAGATAACTGGTTTATCTAAAGGAAATAGCTGTAGGGAACCTAAAGTTGTATGTATTGCTAGTGTAATCAAAGAATACACTTTATTCCATTTTATATTTAATTTGAAATCTAACCAAATTGAAAGGGGAATAATTAGGATGGGGGTGACTGGTATCTCTCTCCATTTACCCTGTGCGGTACAGTCACAGTATCTTGGACACTTGGCTAGGAAAGCTTTTACTGCAGACCTGCCTTCAATGATTCAAGTCTGATTACATCTAAATGAACTCAAATGCTGCAGATTCGGCTCCAGGCTGCTGACATGAGCTTTCTGGCAAAAGTGTAGTGAGGGTTAATAAGACTCCTATCCAGTTAGATGCATTATTGTCTAGTGCTGTAAGAAATCAAAGGGAATGAAGCGTTGTACTAAGCTAGAGACATATGTGTACCAGCACTTCAGAAATCCCTGAGCAGCAATTCTTCCAAATAAGCTACACGGGCAGCTACAGATGGGTATGACACAGATGGGTAGCTCCAGGTATGGGTATGACACAGTCCTGATTGTTCATCTCAGAAGCTGCTAGTCCTCCCTTTGAAGGCCTGAGGGTAGGAGTCGTTCATGAAGAGGTACTCACTCCTCAGTTATTCCATGGTCTCTTGATACTGTGTCCTCCCCAACAGCCCCTTGCAGCGATATTGTAACCAGGCACATGGGAATGCTATGGGTGGGGGACTCGCTAAGTATGGAGAATGCTAATGAGAACTGTTTGAATGGCAGCCAGCCAAGGTAGACATTTTGAGTAGGCAGTTTCCACTTGAGCAATTTCCCCTTGCTGGAGCTCTGAAGTGGAGCATGCAGCTCGAAAGATGAAGAGGGGACATGCAGCTTAAAGCTTACTAGTCAATCAGCAAAAAGAAATGAACAAACAGGAATGGTTGTAGAGTTCAGTCAGGTAATTCCCTGGGGGAGCCACACGGCTCTTTAAAATCGAGCCAGATTTGGAGGTCCCAATGCCATCACTTACAAAGAAAATAAAGACACCTAACAGGTTTTATTTGCAAATTTTAAACTAATATTTAACATTCCTGATGTGTAAACATAGACTTTGCACTGCACAATGCTGGGGTCTGGCCTGATGCTTAAAAAGAACACCTGTGCTGGTGAAATATGGGTCCGGACGGAGTGTGCATTGTAATTGCTGCTGTGTGTAAGCACATGTACCCTGAATAGAATGTCGGTCCTTCTCAAGTGTTTATGAAGCTATCACCCTCTGGCTTTTCCAAAGGACGATATAAGCTCTAGCACTCCAGAGGTATGAAAAAATGCATAAGAACACAAATCTGACATAACAACACTAACACAACGGTAGAAACAAGTGTAACTAGGGCACACTGCTAGCCGCTCCGGGTGCAAACCTGCCTGAACCCTCTGGGTACGTATTCCTAAATCTATGAGAGGTTATTGTGGACTTACATTGTGTGTCTGTTGCATCAAATGCCATCAGTCTGGTTGAGGACACATTAGGCCCAGTTTTTAACAGCCATACGTGTAGAAGTGTACGTGTCTGACTTGTGTTCTCATAACACATGCCGGACAGGCACACGTTGGAATCGTGACTCGCGCCAGTGCATCAGGTATTGCAAAAGAGAAAGCTTGTGCATTCAGCTTGGCAGATTGGCCAAGTTCACATTCTGATTAGGAATTTGCGGCTTTCTGATGATCACATGCACTCTACGGCTATTATGCTAAATGAGACTTGAGGGGAGAAATATAACAAAGACATCCAGTGAGGTCTGGGGGCAGAGAGAGGACACTTTCTAGTAGAACCTCTGTGGTGAGAGGGGTTCACTGGTTGCATGGGGCACCAACCTAGTGTTCTCTGGTGGACCCTTCAGGTATCTAACAGGAAGTAGGTTAGGGAGGGATATGAGTCTGACATTTAGAGACTCTTTGGAGTGAGAAACTAAACCCAGTTTTATCCATGATGTTCATGATGTAATAGTTTAATAAAAGCACTTCTCTGGAACCTGAGATTCCCTGCTTCCTCATGGTTACTGCAGGCATTGTGTATAAAGGACATGGCCAACCATAAGTCAGGCTGGTGGATCTTGTCCTTTGACCACAGCCATTTTAAACCCAGAGGAATGTTTTATGTTGTCAAGTGCTCAGCTAGGTTATAAATCAATTTCTTAAATGTAAATTACAGTTAATTACAAAGCAATGAGATTAACTTACTCTTTAGCTATTTAAGTGTAGCAAATGCTTTTACAATATTTGATTAATGGGATACAATAACTGCCTCACTGAGTCTGGGCAAGATGTTATGCATCTTATTACTTTTTCAGATCCACATTTTTAGCACTGTTTGGTTTTTAAACTGCTGCTAAAACTGTCTAAATGGTTTCACAATCCTTTTATTTCCAAAAAAATTGCTTGAACATCTATCAGTGCCACCCACAATACAGTGACAAAAAATGAGGAATACAAACAAGAGGTTACCTGACATATAATAGAGCAGGGGTTCTCAGCTTTTCTTTCTGAGGCCTGTGCCCCACCCTCCAACTTGCTATAAAAACTTCATGGCCCACCTGTACCACAACAACTGTTTTTTTTCTGCATCTCCAGTAGATTAAAAGTGAGGGCTGGCATTAGGGGAAAGCAAGCCAGGCAATTGCCCCGCAAAGCTAAGTTGCTTGGGCTTTGGCTTCAGCCCCACATGACGGGGCTCAGGCGTTGGCTTTCTTCCCTGGGCCCCAGCAACTCTCATGCCGGCCCTGCTCTGTAGTTTATTTGGGGGGGCCCCTGAAACCTGCTTCTGGCCCCCGACGGGGCCTCGGACCCCTGTGAGAACCACTGTAGTAGTTCTCTGCTAGTATAATAGCAAATGCTGTCTCTCGTCTGTGGGGGTACTACTGCTGGGGAAAATGGTGGAGACCAATATTGTGGATATTGTTTAGGTCACAGAGTAGGTGTGGCAATGGCTCAGGAGGTGTCTCATGGGTCCAGTACAGGGTTTGAATTAAAGGATCGTCTTCACTTCCTTATCAAAACAGGTGCTGGTGGAGCTGAGTTGCCGATGGAGGAGGCCGCCTGCCTCGGCAAGAGAGTGTTAAACCTTAGTACATGTCACTTCTTTTGGAACCTACGCGGGCTGCTGCCAATCTGCATAGCAACATTGAGTTCAATGTGCAGTTACACCCCGGGCTTGTCTGCATGGCCAGTTCGTGCTTGGCAAGCTAGTGTGCTGTAGAGCCACACCTCCGACTGGAGCCTGCAGAGTCGGTCCTTACCGTACAAATACTACCCCTGTGATTATACACGCCTCTCTACGTCTAGTGCTGCAGAGACAATGCAGCTAGGAGAGCGGAGGCTGAGGAATCCGTTCCTGGCCTGACCCATTCGGGGGAAAAGAGCAGAATGCGATTCAGCAGTGGGACGCTGATAGCAGCAAGCCGTTGATGTTAACATTGCAGCTCGTGATTATGGAAACATAATATCAGCATGATGAGCTTGGTCTTATTCTGCTGCTTTGCAAGGCTGGAAAGGGCAAGCTATTAAACGCAAGCACTTAGAAAACAAAATATTTCCTCTTTATTCTTTTACTTCCAATGGACCATATTCCTGGCTCCGACAACACTTCAGTAGCACAAAGCACCGTGGTCAAGCTGCCTTAAAGAGGCATTAGACTGGGACTCAAGCCATTTATTCTACCCTGTACGTACCTCATCTCCCCATTGGTGAAATGGGGATGATATGATTTGATTTCTCTTCAGGCAGTGATGGTTTCTTACGCAGTTTGTACAGTGTCCAGCACAATGGGGCCTCACTCTCACTTGGGGTGTCTGGCTTTCTGTCCCACAGATCATGATAACAGTAAAGTGCCTTATCAAACCTGTAAGTGGTTAGACCTTCGTGGAGAATAACATACCATGGAAGTCAGTCAAACGTTATAAAAGCCTGATGCTGGGACACACGTGCCTTGCAGTGTCAATGAAGGGAATAAATAGTGCTTCACATTGCTACTAGACCAATGACCGCTTGGCTGTAAATAAAGCCATCAGTTTCTAGCCATCAGAGACCTGAGATTTCCCCATTGCTGACAGCAGAACAGGGCATGCTTGAGAAATTAGTGCTGCAATGGAAGAATTAGCTATTAGTTTTTGACGTAAAGTTGGTTACACTGAATGTCTATCGTGGAGGGTTTGTCTTATTGATGATTTGCTGCTGATACAGTGGAGGGCTCAGTCCTGGAACTGAATGTTCTCTCTTTCCTAAGGCCTAGTTTCAAACGAGGCCTATCTAAATTAGGTTCCCAAATGCCACACGTAGGCACCAAATAAGAATGTGGGCACCGAAATGAAAAAAGTAAGGCCCCGATTTTCAAGAAGGTCTCATTGTTCTCAATGGGAGGAGCTGGGGGCTGGGCTCTTTTGAAAAATCTGACCCTAACTGATTAAATTTCCCATCAGGCCTCCGCTCTTTGCTTGGTTCCCAGCAATCCTCAGGTTGGCAATATCTGCTAGATTGGCTGAGATGATATTCCCTGATGTTTAAGGGAGACAGAGCCACGCAAAGAGGTGCAGATCACTGCTGTACACTGGCTCCAATGCACTATTGGCTCTGCAGTAGTGAACGCATTCAAGACCTCCTCTTTGCGTTTCATTCTGTTGTTTCTTGAAAGGTTCAGAGTTCCATGTACAAGGCAATTGATATTGACAATAACGGGTTCATTATCCTAAGGTAATATACAGATGAAATATACTGCAATCCAGCTGAAAGCAAATAATAAACGGTGTAATTTACAGATGTGGAAACAGCTGGGGAAGGACGCAAACACACAAACCACTGCTGCTGTGGAAACAGCAATGACTAACCAGCCGCTATGGTCTAAGCCAAAGCTCAGTGAAGACAATGGGAGGCTTTCCAATGACTTCCAATGATCAAAGCACTTGCAAGGCAGAGGAATAGCTGCCAGCATTGTAGGTGACCATAAAAGCCAAGTTGCAGATGAAGCACTGGAGCAATAGGGAACAGCATTACAAGGCACTAAAAGAAGAGCTGAGGGAAAGGAAAAGAGAAAGGGGAGGGTTTGGGGACAGGACCAGCTGTGGCAGTAGCAAGGCCGCAGCAGGGAGGGAGGAAGTAGGCTTTGGAGCATTGTGCAGTGCATGGATCATGGACTTGGATGCAAGAATTCTACAACATCTAAATCAGGCAAATTTTGAACTATGGGGCTTTATCTCCATCCAGAGGTTCTAGTGACTTCATAAGCCTAATTGTTCCCAACATCCCCAGTACCCCACAATGGAATAGCCGCTCTAAGTCACAGTTGCCTTTTTTTTTTTTTTTTTTTTGCATGAGAGACCTAGTGAAATGTGTTCCATGTTCAGTGGCTTCAGTTTGGCACTTAGTACTTAATATTGGAAAGTTAATGTCCAAGTTGCAAGACATCGAAGTCCTTTTGAATTCAGATTCTTCAGTAAATCACTAGAAGTCAGCTGTGTACTGTATGCTAACACAACACTTATGCCATGAATTATCACCTTGCGGCTTCTGACAAATTCCTGCGGAGAAAAATGTGTCCTTTAGGAATCCTTTTGCAGCTGTGAAAATGGAAAACCTCTGCCCTCTTAGTCAATGATCCAGAGCCTACTGACGTCAATGGGAGACTTTCAGTTGCCTTCATGGGCTTTGGGTCAGGCTCTCACGTGCCCCTGCTCATAACAAAGCGTGTATTACATGCTTGTCACAGCAGCAGAGCAAATGACTTTTTATTGGATCAACAATAGCTAGGACGTGAAAGGTCCATGGCTTCCACATTTCTAAATTTAGCACCGTGCTTTCAACTGCAAAGTGCTTTTCAAAGACTTATTAATTTGCCAGCACTCTTGTATCATAAGGAAGAAAATAATATATCCTTAAGTTTCACTGGTGCTTATGGGCCTGAACCAAAGCTCTCTGAACTCAATATAAAGAGTCCCTTTAACTTCAATGGTCTTGCCCCTGGCCCTGCACTGACGGATGTGTTCCCTTCCTTTAGGAAAAGAGAAAGTTAAAAAGCAGTGCAACTGCAAGAAAGTTTGCCCTCAAAAGTCCTTGATGCACAGTCAATTTTCAATAGGGCTTTTTTCTCCCCTTGACACTGATATGCTCCTGGTTGAGTCCCTCAAAGCTCTATTGTACATGATTTTGATGAAGAGGATATCTAATTTCCAATCATAAACATGGTTTGGTTTTGTCTGTCTTTTAAGATGGAATATCTGTCAGAAAGCTTGGTGGAAATCTACTGGTGGGCGGAAGCCAAGGAAAGGCTAGAGTCCATGAAAACACTTCCCCCACATTAAGTGACATGGTTCAGGGCATTGCTAAGGAGCTGGTGGTATCTCTGAGCCCATAGCAGTCAGTGGACATACTGCAGAAGGGAATTGACAGCCTGTCCTGTTCCTGCAGTATAGGGAGGTGATTGACATCCAGGTCAGGCAGTCTTCTAGTGCCCTGCTTAATTAATACGTTCTTCATTCCTTCCCCACTAGTCTTTCCCCATGCTTCCAGGATTGGATTTCAATAGTAGCAGGTGATTCTCTTCACATGCCCTAAAGATGTCTGATGGGCTGGGGGCAGTGGCTACTCATGATCTTCTGAAATGATATATGGAAGACAAGGGCTATACAAGCGAGGTTGAGGTGCAGGTTTCTGGAGATGCCCTAGAAGGCACCAAAAGGTTCCTAGGTCTGGTGGAGGAAGAGTGAGTTCATATTACACCTTTCCAAAGCCGTTGACATGCTTAGGCCCTGATTCACAAAGATACCTAGGCATGCTTACGTTTAAGTTGCCCCACTGAAGTTTAAAAAGTTAGGGATGTACTTTAAGTAATTTGCTAACTGGGGCCTCAGTGAAAAGGTATTGGTCAAATTCTGGATGCTTGCAACACTTCCATTAAAGATCCTGCACAAAAGTATCAGAGGACAGAATTTGGCCCCAAAGGTATAGGAAGTGGTGATGGTATACTCTCAGGGCCATGAATTCCCGTGCTACATGGTATGGCATCACTGATGTTAACCTGCAGTCTTCTTTAACTCAGTGATGTTTTTATACTGCATTTAATCATCACAAGAGGTACATTATAATTGTCTAGACCTAGCTATAGTTCCAAGACCTGGTTTGGGGTTTTCAGGCTAATTGTGAGACTGCATAATTCTGAAGGGAAGGTTCATGTTTTAACATTGCTGAGTCCAGCCTAGCAGGATGATTTGCAAGCTTAGAAACTAAATTCTGGGTTTGCAAAATGAATCTACAGAGGAGCAAAGCATGAGCAAGAAGCAAACCACGAAAAGCTTGGAGGTTTGATTCCGATGCGTAAATCTGAAGTATCCAAATCTGTTGGGTTTGCAAATTTGGGCTAGATATCTCATGAGAGCAGGCTTCTCTGGTACATATCTGGCCGGTCCTGTTTCAGTCAGGGTGGAAGGGAAGTAACCTGAGTAGAACTTTTCCTTAATCAAGAATTACTGTAAATATTTAAATTAACTTTCCAAGTTCATTTCAGTCTGTTAGAGGAGATTTACAATGAGGAATCAGAAACTTAATTCTCCAAAATCCTGAGCCAAAGCTCACTGAAGTAGATTGAAATATGACCATTGACTTCAACGGGCTTTGGATAATATTGCAATTCCCTTGTCTTTTGAGTCAATGAATCTCAGTGTTTCTGGCCAATGAGTATGTCTGTTCTTGTGAAAAATACACTTTAGGAGGCAGCTGCGGCATTCTTGAGGCGTGCTTTGATTTCTTTCTTGGCTGCTAAGAAGGAATATTTGAATGCCTCCCAAGATAAATTAATTAGAAGGGCTGCTGAACTGGATTCTGATGATGGCAAAGGGAAACTGATGACTGTCAAATCAACATTATAATAAGCTTGTCACGTCTTATGTTACTTTCTTATTGAAACACCATTTATATTCATGGGGGAAAGAAAGGCCAGGTGTCTACATGCCTGTCGGGAAGACTATTCTGTGTTTATACTTTGTCAGCTGTACTGCTCACTAGCTCCTGGTCTATACTGGGGGGGGGGGGAATCGATCTAAGAAACGTAACTTCAGCTATGAGAATAGCGTAACGGAAGTCGACGTATCTTAGATTGAATTAAAATTACTTACTTCGCGTCCTCGCAGCGCTGGATTGACGGCCGCGGCTCCCCCGTCGACTTTGCTTCCGCCTCTCGCACTGCTGGAGTTCAGCAGCCGACGGGAGAGCGATCGGGGATTGATTTATCTCGTCTACACTGCACGCGATAAATTGATCCCCGATAGATCGATTGCTACCCGACGATCCAATGGGTAGTGTAGACGTACCCTAAGGGAGCATACTTGAAACATCTCTTTCAGTCCTCTGGGTTTCTGTGAATGTTTTGTTGCTTCAAAGTAGTTTGGACGGTGGTAGATCTGGTTATTCTAATTATTTTATATAACTCCTAAAACTGTGGCGTGTTTTTTAATGACAAGCATAAAGACAAGGTTCCTGCTTCAAGGAACGTTCAGTCTAAAGCTCTGATCCATTGGGATCTGATCATTTGACTTCAATTGGATTACTCCTGTGCTCAAAGTAAAGCGTGTGCTTACTGTAAGTGCTTTGCTGGGTCAGGGTCTTAAATTGCAATCTCTTTAGGGCAAGGATGAGAAAAACACTGAAACACATCCTTAACTTTGCGCATGCGACTCATCAATGGGACTACTCATGCACTTAAAGTTAATCACCTGCTTAAGCGCTTTGCTGGATTGGGGCCTAAATCACTGCTGTGAATTTGACACATTGTGTCAACGTCTGCAAAACTATACTGGAAACGAAACAAGGAAGGAAACATTTTGAGATTGCTGTGCTTAAAACTGAAACATGACTAAGTATACAGGCTTATTGCTTTTCTTGTAACAGCACTGTCATGCTGGCTCCATGGAACTTAACTTGGCAAAGTATGTTCCTGTTCCATCGTCTCACTCCAGGAACTTCTACTCCTCCATTCTTCTGTTCTCGTTGATTCCTTTATTCATCTACTCATCCCTTTGTAAAAACATCTGGCATCCATGGCAGAGAGCTCAAGTTTTGGAGAGTGGTTTATTTAATTCTTGACTGACCAGAGTGTTACTGCAAAGGCACTGAGGATATATCTGCACAGCTGTGGCAATGAGAGACCCATTCTGGGTTGACCGGGCTTGTGGGGCTTGTGTTACCCTGTGCGAAAAAACAGCTGTGTAGCTTGGGTTGGGCGTGGGCTTCAGAGTGTGAGCTCCAGCTCAAGCCACAACTTCATTGTCTACACAGCTGTGTTTAGCGCGGTAGCGCAAGCCCCATCTATTGACCTGGGTTGATGCATGGGCTATGTAGACCTCCCCTATGAAGCTTAAGAGTACTCAAACTTCCCAGCTAGAGAACATTTTAATATAACATAATTTCTTACTTAGGAGTGCAGCTCTTCTCCCAATTTAAAAACAACCACAGAGAAACAGTGTGATTCTGAGTGATTACATGGGGAAACAAGAAGAGTGAGGATTGGGTGCAGTTAAAGCCACAAAATGAAAGACAAAGTTTGTGGAATATACTGTCCTGTTTTCTCCTATACATTCAGGGCCAGACTTTTTAAAAAGAGCCCAGCATGTAGCCGCTGCCTTTTAGACACGCAAATAGGGGCCTAGATTTTCAGTGGAGGCACCTCAATGCATCCTAATTACTAGAGCTGTGTAGAGGACGGAAGCTTTGTTTCATGAAGGATTTTGATTTTTGAAATTTGTCTTTATTCCAAACTGGAACAAAACCTCCAAATTTTGAAGTCCTCCCAAGGAAAATTCCATTTGGGGTTGACTTCCACTTTTTGTTGTCCTGTATTATATTTGAATATACAATTAAAATAGTCAAAACAAGAGGTAATTTCAAAACAAAAAATCAAACTGTTTTATTTTGAAAAATGTCAAAATCAGATGTTTCAATGCCGTTGGCAACGTTTTCCTGGTTCTCTTCCAAAACCAAAGTCCAGAAAAATCATCTCAGTTTCACAAAGCATTTCAGTTTTGACAGAACTGCATATTTCAACAGAATATGGTTTCATTTAAATTTTTCTGGCCAGCTGTACTGTGGTTAACCTCTGATTTAGATCTATTCTATTCTGTTCAGGTTTTTATACCATCATATCACTAGTTTTGCTGCAGCAACACACTATCCAGGGTGAAGACTTTGTGTGTGTTAGTTATGCTGTGATTCCAAAATGAACAAACATAGTCAGCACATCTCCTCTAACACCCCCAGAGACATTAACTGGTGCCCACAAGCTTCAGGGATTCAGATGAGCAGTTGCGGGGATTTAGTATGATCCAAGTGAACTACGAAACATTTTCCTCACAATTTTCTCACACCTGTAAACAAGCACCTTTGCTGTTAAGTGTACAGCAGTCTCCTTGTCTCACTGAGGAAATTACATGATCTCTGTAAATCTCTTGTCAGTATTTCATGCAAATTGCATATTGATTTTATGTAGATCCTTTAAGTAGCATTAAGGTTTGCAGCCTATCTTATCACGATCAAACAACAGGCTGAATGCCCTCAATGAGATGATTTCCCTCCCCCAGCAGACAGTGATAACAGTCTACACTGGAAAAGGATTATGGATTCACAGATGCAAGAACACACAGGAATAACAAAGATAGGAATTATGGGCTATATTTGTTTGTAGCAGAGTATAATTCTTGTAAATGACTGTGCCTTTCTTTAATGTTGCTGGGACTTCTCACCAGCCAGGAATGTTCCTCTAGTACTGTATGCTTGTCATATTTGCTATTTCACTAGACTACTTAGATGCAAACAACCTATTTTTCATTTCACTGTAAAAGTTGCCAGAAAGAAAAGTGATTTAAACAATGGAAATAGAGTGCATTTGACTCCTATGTCAGATCCTTAGGAGATGCTGTTCTGCAGTTCCTAGTATGGTTTTTAAGTCTGTGATTAGATTGCCCTGTATCAGCTTTCAGCACAATGCTGGTGACCAAAAGCACCTAGTGCCGCCTGTTTTAAGGAGGTGTCGAATGTGCTCCTTCCATGTGTTGTCATCTGTCTGATGCAGAAGACCTTATGTTTTTCAAATGGGGAACCCCAACATGGAGGCTGGCAGAATTAATAGACACTCAAAAATTTTGGGTTAAGTGATTATCCAAGGTCAAGACACTGGCTAAGATCCTGATCCTGCAAACAATTATGCACATGAATACTAGTTCACTCTGCCTTATTTACTAACCTCAATCTCACCAACATACCGATATAGTCCCTTACTTCTACTCCCACTGATGTTAAGACATTTCAAGTCATAATTAAGACAGACTTCTAATTATTTGTTGCACTTCATTTCATACCCTAGAGCTGAGTGAGTAATTGATTTATTTGGTTCAGTGGCTGAACTGAAAAAAATCAGAGGAAAAAATCATTTTGGATCGAACAAAACATTTAGTTTGACCTAAAACTAAATATTTAGTGTTGTTTTCAGGTGGTTATTTTCTCCCCTTTTTATTTTTTTTAATTACATGTAGCTAAAATTTCAAAATGAAATATTATTTCAATATGAAAAGTTGAAAGGCTTCATTTTGAAAATGTCAGAATGTTTCCTCTTTTTTACATTTTTTCCCTCATTTTTTTTCTGGCTGAAACAAATTTGCAGAATTTGATCAAAATTTTCAAATATTTTTTTGTTGACCTAAAACTGCATTTTTCAACAAATAAACGAATAAATATTTAACAATTCATCCCAAAAATGTCGCCCAACACTAGTTGTACCAATGTTCATTTCCTTGTGCAACTTCGTCGATGTTTTCACTAAGTGAAGCACTACTGGAATTCCTGCACAGCTTAAGAAAGTACCTCCACACATCCCCTGTAGAACCTTACCGATCAACGCACAAAACGACACACATCTCGATCCGTTAAACATCACTATGACAACATAGATCTCTATGGAAAGGCAGTTACGTTATTTATTTATGTTTACATCTAACTTCATGGGGGCATGGATGTTGTTTGGCACCATTGACTTTGGATGTTAAAGTTTTTTAATGTCCTTCTCAGAGCAGACAGTCTCTTTAATTTTTCAATATTTGCTGTCTACTTGCTTGATAGCTCAGAGGGGATTTAGTTTCTGTGCCAGACCTGCCAGCTTCCAGCACAGAAATGATAGTTGTCATCCACCACCTTGAAAAGGTTGGTTTTCTTTCAACATTTCAAAAGCACAGTTCTCCGGGGGCACTGTCAATTGATGAGGAGAAGAAAGTGTTTGTGAATCCAGAAATAAATATTAACTCATTCATTACCTGTTTTGAAATGATTATTTCAACCACAAAAAGGAAAAGGCTTGTTCTCTAAGTGACGTTTTTACTAGGTACTTTTATGATTTGAGGAAGCTAGGTTGTTACTCTGCAAGAGTGGAATTGGGCCAGGTGGACCGAATCAGCTAATTAGTCTGATTAGGGAAGCTTTAGGGTGGAGGCAGCTAATTAGAGGCTCACCTGTGCAGGAAAAGGCAGGGCCTATAAAGTCAGGTAGCAGGCTACAGACAGGGCTGCTGGGAAAGGCTGCAGGAAGGCAGGCAGTAGTCACTCCCGGGGCAGAGGGTTCCTGGAGATGGTACACCCAGAGAGAGAAGGGAAGCCAGAGAGTAGGAGGCAGTCCAGGGAAGAAGTAGTGAGGGTGGAGAGAGGAGCCCAGAACTGCTGAGTGAGGGTCCCTGGACTAGAATTTGGAGAAGAGTGTGGGCCTGCGTTCCCTTCCCAGCCACTGAGGGAGTGGCACCGGGCAGCAAGAGGGAAAACTGCCTAGGACTGCTAGAGAGAAGGGACTTTGCTACTCCAAAAGGGGGAACTCTGAGTGACCTAGCTAGAGGGCTAAGTCCTGAAGAGGATGCTGTGGTTCTTGGGGCTGAAGCCCAGAGGGAGAGACAGTGTGCAAAACTGTGGATGGGGGCATCAGCCTTGAGAGTTAATCCCCAGGAGGAGGTGCCAGACCAGCAGTGAGTGGTGCACCCTGTGACTAACACTCATAAATGAAAAAATGAGGGAGTGCAGGCTTAGACAGCTTTGGTCATATGAAGTGCAGACCTGACAGCTTCATGGATGAGAGGGTCTAGCAGATTGAGACTGAAGGAAAAAGACAAAGAGGCCAGCCCAAGAAGAAGTGGCGCGCTGTCATTAAGGAAGTCATGTTAGCATGTGGTGTGATAGAGGATATGGCATTGAATAGAGCGCTCTGGAGGGAGAGAACTTGTAGAACAGACCCTATCTGATTGGATTAACACCAGGAAGAAGAGTTATTCTGAGGTAAATGCAGGGAATGATACCCAGGAAACTGCCCTGTTGGCTTTCACATAACAGTAGGGAGTCTTCTTCCATAAGGATATTCTTGTAATGAGTATCAAGTGACAAGTGGCAATGCCTGTAGGCTTCGTCCTGCAAACGCTATTGAGAATACTGCTTACTACCCAGAATAACCCTGTTGATTTGAGTTGGACCGTTCAGGGCAGTAAGCCCTAAACTCAAGTCAGCTTTCAGCCTGTGCAGGATAGGGCCTTCTGTTTGCAACACCTCACTGTTTTCTTCCTTCAGCATTCTGTGCCAACTTTTGCATCTTGGCAGAGACAGTACCTAGAATCTGTAATTTACCTGGCACTATAGAAAATCCTAAGCCACTCTCCACATTAAGGAAATTCACGCTGCTCTAACTACATGGAGGGGACAACAGGGCGGGAGGGCAGTTTAGCTTTGGTCTAGCAGGAGATGCCCAGGGCTGGAATAGCCAGGTCCAAGGGGCATTGGTGGAGATGAATTGGGAAGCTTGCAGGATGCTAGTTTGCACTGGAGATATATGTGGATCTTGGGAAGTTCAGGCTGAAGCTGTTGTGGATTCAAGAAAATGCTCGTTTTACAGCTTCACAATAGATTCTGACCAATTTAAGATTTCTAAGAAACTGATTTTAGAATATACTTTATTTCAGGCAGTCCTGGAATTTATGCTGCCTACTGGCTTCCCAGTGAATAATAAACTGCAGATCATCAATTTGCTGAAGAGAACTCATTAGTAAAGCAGCACATATGCTAATGACTTACCTTTTGACTAAGGCACATACCAAGATTAATGATTCTCCAAGATCAAGAGTAGAACTTACCAGACTCTTTGCTAAAAATATTTCTAATGATAAAAAAATTAAGCCATTTAGGATGATTAGCCAGAAATTATCGGCACACAATTGTCCTTGATAGCTATTCTTTAATCACCATCAGATACGTTTCAGTCAGTATTATATTTTTTCATGTTAATTAAGACAAATTGGTCTTAATGTAAAAATAGTTCTGAACCAAAACGGAAGCAGCTAATAGATCCGAATTTGAACTGTCCTGGAAGTTCAGATATAACGCCTTTACAGATGATGGCCTGTGGTGCAACAGCAGAGGGTTTTAGTAGATATGGGAAGATGGTGAAAATAGTACTGATAGAGCTAAGTAGGTGAGTGGGTGGGGAACATAGGAGAAGTCCACTGCAGATGTCAGAATAAGGCAAGCATTAGGAAGAAGCCCCATTCTATTAAAAATCTATTTGCAGGATTTAGGCTTCAATCCTTTACACACACGCTTAACTTTACTGCCATGAGTAACTCCCATTGGGACTACTCATGGCAGTAAAGTTAATCCCCTGTGTGTTTGCAAGATCAGGGCCTTAATTATTTAGATTTAAGCCAGAGACACAACCTTCGATCCAAATGTGCTTTTTTCCCCCGTGATAAATCAAAATCCAGGATTCTAACATTCTTGAACATTGTGGTGTTTGAAACCTAGATCGGAATTTTGATGTTTGGGCCATTCTCGAATATACTTCCTTAAAGGCCTACGCTTCTTAGGTCTACTACAGATGTTTCAGTGGTACTGAGATACCAGCAATACCAACAGAGTGAACAGTATATGGTAACCCCAAAACATAAATAGGAATGGGTTAGATCAAAGCAGCCAAACCACATTTTGGATTTTCTCCCTTGAAAAGCAAAGCCGGCAATTTGGAGTTGGTACAAAGGGGCAAGAATTTAATGCCAAATGCTTTGGAAATTAAAAAAAATAAGATGTATACAGTACAAGGAACCAAAAGCCTGATGCTCTAGTTGCTGTCATCTCTACAGTGAGACAAGAAACCCATGTATGATGTATTGGTCCCGATTCTCTGGATCATTAGTAGTTGTTGGATGAACTATGGAGCTACCGCACCTCCCCTCCCCCACACACACTTTTAGAAAATAAAGTGGAAGGTTCTATTTCTAAAGTTTTCCTCAGCCTCCCAAAGAGAATTTGGAAATTGGGGGTAGCCGTGGTTTGGGTTGATTTCTATCCATACTTTGCCCTAATTCCTATCAATGAAAGTGTCCCTACTCACTAGAGTTAGAGTGGACGCTGCAAAGAGAAGATAGAATGGATTTGCCATAACCAGCTAATGCAGAGGATGGTGGTAACACAAAGGGTCTCCAGTTGATGAAACAAGCCCCAAAAAACTATTAATCCAAGAGGCAATTGTCTCGCTTTCCATCTAAATAGCTGCCTCATCAACAAATCTGCTAGCTTCTTACAATAATATCAGGAACACAAAATAAAATTATTCAATGTTAAGCCATGTTCCAGTCTTCATGGTGGTCCTGTCTACTGAGCAGGCAATAGAGAAAAGGAACAATATGCAAATTCACCTTTCGATGTGCCCAAACAAAACCCACAGATCTGAACATCCCAAACTTTGGCAGCGGTTCGAAATCCAAACCTGGATCCAGATCTGAATTCCTTGGCTAGCCCAGATTAAAGCCCCAAACCCAAAGTCCCTGGGTGTTGCGTGAGAGAGGGAGTTCAATATCTGGATCTGAAATTCTGTGGTTTCTGACCAAGCTGTAGTTTAAACACAGTCTCAGTTAAGCTGACTTCTAACCTATGTTAGCCAGCAGGTGCGGAAGGGAGGAAACTGTGTCAGCCTACTCTGGAATATGATCTGTAGCATGCTGCTAACATAATTTGGATGTGCTAGGTAACAACACGATCTATCAACATGGTTCTAACTAGAGCTGTGCAGAGAATTCATTGAATGAAGTTAGCTTCTTTTTGTTTGCAAATTGTCCATAAGCACGTCACAATTTTCTTAAATGTATTTATTTTAAACTATTCACCTAGTAATTTCTATGAATATTTCTTGGTCTGTAGATTACTCACAAGTATAGCGGGTCAGGAATTTTTCAACTAAGTGTTTTTTCCCATCAGAAAATGAATGATTTGTGGAAACAAAGGGTCCATTTTAATGAATTTCTCAACTGAAAAATAATGTTGAGAAGTTTCAAAATGTCCCACTTTGACACATTCAGAATGAGAAATTCTAATTCAAAATGAGTTGACATTTTAAAAATGTTAAGCCAATTATAATAAAAACAATAAAAATGTTGAAATCAAAATGATATGTTTCAAAAATATCAAGATAAAATTTTTGATTGACCCAAACCAAAAGTTCAGATTTTTGGTCCACATAAATGTTTTTGATTTTTGATCCCAATTCAGGATGGGAAAACTTTTCAGTATCTTGTGGGGAGGGTTCTATTGACAAGGACTTTGTTGTGAGTATTCAACAGGTTTAAAACAAACAAAAGAAAGTACTGCTTCACACAACGCACAGTCAACCTGTGGAACTCGTTGCCAGGAGAAGTTGTGAAGGCCAAAACTATAACTGGGTTAAAAAAAGACTTAGATAGTTCATGGATGATAGGTTCATAGATGATGATTAGCCAAGATGGTCAGGGATGCAACCCCATGCTCTGGTGTCTCTAAGCCTAGGTCTGCCAGATGGTAAGACTGGATGATGGGATGACTCACTTGATAATTGCCCTGTTATTTCATTCCCTCTGAAGTATATAGCATTGGCCACTGTTGGAAGATAGGATATAGGGTTAGATGGACCATTGGTCTGACCCAGCATGGCTGTTCTTACGTTCAGTATCTCAAATGAGTGTTGTGGTGGGTAGTTTGGGTAGGGCACAGGTCGTGTGATTATTTCTCTCAGATTTCCAGTGAAAATGCTCACAATTATTAATCTGAAATTCACTATGTTCCATAACGTTTGCTGTTTCCGCTATCAGGAAATTCACTTGCTGGAATACTCACAAGGAGAGAACACAAAAGGTGGAAACAATTTTAATTGTTATGAAAAGCGTGTGCTCCCAGAGGGTGGGATTTTTCAAAATGCCCACCTTAGCCCCACTCTGCTCCCATGGAAATCAGTGGGAGTTTTACCATTGGCTTCCATAGGAGCAGATTTAGGCTAAAGCTGAGTGAGTGCTTCTGAAAATCCCGCCCGGAATGTCTCTAACTGAGCACTCAATCTAAGGTGGTGTGACCCTATTCAGATTGGCTCAGTTTCTGGCTAGCTTAGTGGAGATGGAACAGAACCAAAACCCAGATCAATCCCAAACATCCCCAAATTTAAGGGTTTTAGAAATTCAGATCTGAATATTGCAAACTGCTTCTACCTTTATGATAGCCTAAATCAAAACCCTGGTCCAAAGAACCCCAAACACTGACCAGTTTGCAATCTGGATTTGAATCTAGCAGTTTAAACTTCTCTCTGTTCAGCTTTTTTCCTGGATCTAAGTCAGGAGATAGTTGACTGTAATGTGACTGTTTAGACTCCATAAATTATGTAATACTTAATGTAAACTGGGAAGAACCAAAGTTGCCATTCTTTACCTTGGGGTCATGTATTCCAGAAAGCTCCTCATAGATTTTCTCTCCTACCATGACAGCAGCCAGGTTCGCTGTGTATGTTGACAGACAAAACAAACAAAAAATGGCCCAGAGATTCATTAAAAACCGTCCAGTCCAGCATTTGGGGGGTTTGATGGCAGCTGTTCTGCCAAACAAGATTGCGTAACAGACATTCAGGGCAGAGGAGAAGGAGAAAACTTTATTCCTGTTTCTTCCCTTGGGGGTCATCCCAAAGGGGCTTTTCCACTCATACAGTGTGAGAAATATTGCTGTGATATGGAGGGCAACAAATATTCCCAGCCACATGGTCCAATGGAGGGGCCACATAAAGGCTCCAATAGGAGCGGCTGTATCTCTGGTCCTCACTAAGATGCCCAAGCTGGTTGAAAAGAAAGGGCTGGTGAAATCGATCACTTGGCTACGGGCTGTATTGATACTGAATGATGTCACTGCCATGTGGGCTGTCCCAGCCAGAAGGTCACCCACAAGACCTGTCCAGTGGCCATTTTTCCAAGCGCCGTACTTCCCATCGCCAACAATGTACAAGTCAAAATCAAAGTTCATATCCTCGGCCAACTTTTCCAGCAGATCGATGCAGTAGCCGTAGCAGCACTTTTTGAACTCAATGGGCACGGTGTCGTTGCCCCCATGAAGGGTTTCAAAGAGGCTATCCAACATGGCTGAATCGTTGGTCAGAGGATCCAAGCACAGTTGTCCTGCTGGGCACAGCCCTTCATCATCCACTTTTCTCGTGAAGACAAAAGGGTGTTCTATCAGTGTTACCACTCTCAGGTGCAGCCGTGGAGGGTGCAGGATGTGGTTTTTGTGCCTCTGGGCCTGCTCTGGCCATATCCCACGATCAATGATGATCTTTCCTTCTTGCCAACTCCCCAGTCGAGTCCACATTGGGTTCCCAACAGGATCATGCTGCAGATTCCAAATGAAGAAGTTGTTGTCTGAGCTGATGATGGACGAGCCTTTCACTTTAATGTGGCCACTGAGACCATTAAAGGTCGTGTTGGCTAAAAACCTGTTGGGAGAAGAAATGTAAGAAAACAAAGCTTGAGAGGAACAATGAGCTTGTATTGAAAGCATTGTACTGGGACTCAGGTGATCTGGCTGTTTCCTGTTTCTGGCTGAATGACCTTGGGCAAATCATGTAATCCCCTAGTGCCTCACTTCCACCGTCTGTAAAATGGGGATAAGGATGCTTTCTCCCAGCCTTTGTCTATTTAGATTGTAAATTCTTCAGATAGGGTCTGTCTCTTAGTAGCTGGGCAGGTATGAATCCTTCTGGTTGAGAGACTGCTAGCTGAGTATTTCACCACCTACTCTGCTTAGCCTTATTAGAAATTTAATATCCATATAATGCAAAATAATAATTATGCTAGTGCCATATTAAATTTGAGAAATCAAAGAAGCAAAATTCAAAAAAATATCAAAAGTTACAGGGCCAAATCCTCAGCTTGTGCAAATCAACATTGCTCAGGGATCTGGCCGAGACTTTCTACTGCAACACGATTTGAGGCATTGTGTACACCCTGCTTATTTTAGGGTATAGCTTAACTAACTTAAACAATAGTGCATTAAGCTTTATATTCAATATGAAGAATGAGAATAAAAAGTATTACAGGGCAAATGCACTTGTTGGGTTTTCTGGTTTACATGGGCAGAATCTAGACTGAGTCATTGGTGGTGTAAACAGCACCCCACTCCACCCATAGGAGTGAATCAGTCCAACCTCTGAGGTAGCTAAATAGTTTTATTTAGGACCTACATAGGTTATCAGACCCTATGAATAAACACATGTGTTATCCCACCATTCTGTCATATATACCTATTTCATAGAACTGGAAGGGACCCTGAAAGGTCATTGAGTCCAGCCCCCTGCCTTCACTAGCAGGACCAAGTACTGATTTTACCCCAGTTCCCTAAGTGGCCCCCTCAAGGATTGAACTCACAACCCTGTCTTTAGCAGACCAGTGCTCAAACCACTGAGTTATTCCTCCCCCCTGTTTTATGAACTTTTAGTTCCCTGCTACTGCAGGGGCCTGGGGCATTGGCACACCTTAGTCCCTCCTGTTCTCCTCCTGTGGCACAATAGCATAGTCTCCGGAGGGCTGTAATTCTTTGGCCTAATTCTGATGGCTGGATTTCGTGTGCAGCTGGTGGCCTGTGATATTCAGGAAGTCAGTTGGCCCCTTCTGGCCTTAAACTCTCTGACTCCATGGTTTGAGAGATTTCATGACATTTAAATGTTTGATTTCACAACCTTATCAAGTGAATGCATTTTCCTGCCACTGATTTCCATGTCAGATACTTTTGGTGGTGGTGGTGGTACGTTGATCCAAACATCCAAAGGGAGCCGGGCGTAAATCACATTTTAACAACTTATGGTCTTATATTGTGGCTTCTACGGCCATTCATCATTGCATATTCTGTGTGCAGCATTAATGAAGTTCAAAGTCAGGGGTCTTCATGGACATGGGAAAACTGCCTTAGTCAGAAACCTTAAGGAGAAGCTAGAGCAGTTCAGCTGGTATCGGGCTCAATCTAGCAAGGCCTCTTGTGAGGTACAGAGCAAAGTCCGTAGGAGTTAAGTGTTCAACATCTTGCAAGCACCTTGCTGCATCTGGCTTATAAAAAGCTGTTCTATTGAAATGGGTCCCTATCAAGAACATTTCTGTACAGGCTGCCGGCAGGCCTGTGCAGAGAGTGGGTAGTTTTCCCAGGCTTGTGGACATGAAGAGTCAGATCATCGGATGGGGTAAATCAACATTCAAATGTCAACTTACACTAGCCGAGGATCTGGCCCTAAGCTTAGGCTGTGTGAACTGTACGAAGGTTTGGTTAGTGTCTGTAATGCTGGCAGACCAACTGCCAGCTCATGCCCACGCTCCTACGCATCAGCTGAACACTGAATTAGTCTGGCTTCCTGGTGTATTAGTAGTATTAACATAGACGTTAAGATGAAAAGAATGTGTTTAGAGTTGATGAAATACTTGTAGGATGCTGCATGTATAATTTCACTTATCACATCTGTACCCCGTGCTATAGGGTGATATGAAGTGTTTGCATTGGAATCCTCTGTAACCGTGTAACGTTACCAAAGAGGAAAGATGAGTTAATATATGTAAAATGCGGGCTTCCGACAGAAGGTGGTCCTGCTCACCAAGAAGGCCCATTGAAACCAAATGGGCCACTGCGGAACATCAAAGAACAAAGACTTTATTCATTGCTGTCTTCCTCCCCCTCCACCCCTGTCACATGAAGAAGAGAGGTGTGTGTGAACTCACACCATCAGTTTGAACTCTGGGAAGAAGGGAATAAAAATCCCTAACAAGAAGAAACTGCATCTTTATGCTGCTTGGACTCTGAGGGGCAAGGGTCACTCAGCATAAGCATAAGTAAAAGATGGGGGAAGGGATAGCTCAGTGGTTTGAGCATTGGCCTGCCAAACCTAGGGTTGTGAGCTCAATCCTTGAGGGGACCATTTAGGGATCTGGAGCAAAAATCTGTCTGGGGATTGGTCCTGCTTTGAGCAGGGGGTTGGAGTAGAGGACTTCCTGAGGTCCCTTCCAACTCTGATTCTAAGATCCCTAGTGCTTGGCCTGGGTTAGGCCTAAGGGACATACAGAGCTCTTCCTAATTAATAAACCTTTACACAGTTTATTATAGGATTGGCTACAAGCGTTATCTTCAGTGTGAGATCTAAAGTGCAATTGACCTGGGGTAAGCGACTGGTCTTTTGAGACCGGGAGTAACCCGAATGTTGTGGTCTTTTGGCATAAGGGCCCATCTGTCTCCAAGGCAGGCTTACCTGGGTATCAAGATAGATCAGACTGCCCAAGGGACTGTCTGTGACTCTATGCTAAGGCTGTTACAGTGCCTGAGGAGTTTATACTTGGTTGGTGAAATCAAAGTATAGAACTCACAGCTAGTTTGGGGTTTGTACCCGGCTTCTTAACAGTCTGCTCTGAAGCTGGTACTCGTGCTCCCGAGCCACTGCAGGACAGATAGACACGGTCATTCCATTGTCATTCTAAATTTAACAATAGAAACGAGTTCGAAGTGTGCTGCTCGCTCTTTCCTGTTGTATTCTATTTTTAATGTTCATTCTTCGGTAGAGGCGCTAAAGCTCTCACAACATACCCTAGAAGAACTATGTTTGTATTATTTTAATAACGATTTAATGAAAATAGTTTCATCTATTTTCTTTAGCTTGATTACATTCTTGCAAAGTTGAGTAAGGGCCAAGAACCAGAGCAGGGAGCAAGTCAAAACACTGGCTGTTGAAATTGCCCAGGAAACACAGTTAAGGTTTTAAGTCACAGACTAGATAAGGCTTTAAAATCCTAATGCCTTATTCCTGTAACAAGGGTCTTTACAAGAGGGAAAATTCACTCGGCAGAAATTCACTCTTATCATAAAGGGTTTTTAATGAGAATAGGAAATTGCAAAAATCTAGCCCCAAAGTGTAGAGGGAAGTTCTGCACATTTTGCTATTCACTGAGGGCCAGATCTTGATTTCGCTAAAAACTGAAAATATTGTAGGCCACATTTTAAAACTTGGATACCTAGACTGGAGGCCCAAATTCTGCATTTGGGTGCTACAATTGGGCATTTAAATGTCCAACTATCCACTGACTATGTTAAATAATGATCTGAGAGCGCAGGCTTTTCGAGCCTGGCTTTGCTGAGCTCTGTAGAATTATACGTAATGGTTAGAGATATAGACCCTTATTCTGAAATGAGCATCTGTATGGGTGTAGGGTTCTATCCTCATAGAGCTTATTGCAGGTTTGGGGCCATACATGGAGACAGACAAGGAAAAGTAGAAAGTTGCCAGTAGTTGCTGTATGTTGAATTACCAAAGCAGATGCTCTGGTCCTGTAATGTGATCCACACAGGAGGCCTGCTTCACCCATGTGGAACCCCATTAACTTTATTGGGGCTTTATGCAAACAGCAGTTTGTCAATGCAGCTCACAATGACCTAAGAATATCTTGTCCCATTGATTAATGCATTCTTATGACAGCAGCTGTATGCGCAAATGCCTGTCATCAAATATCTGCTTGGAATGCATCTGCTCTCCCTTTCATGTGCTGTGAAATTGGGTTAGCTCTCCCAAGACACGTAAACAGTTAAGGGCATGACTGCAACTCTGGTCATGAGAATATCTAGATTTCCAAAGAGTGAAAAGACAAGAAAAGAAATTAATAAACGTGTGCAGTAATGTAGCATAAAGCTTGTGTGTTTGTTACAGGCCTTGCTTTCTTCATTCAGTCATCAACTTGATCCTCTGCATGTCTCCTTCAACAGTTAAATTAGTCAGTCATTTGGTACCTTGAAATGTCCTCCTGCTGTGGTGGTATTTCTCAAAGAGTTAGAAGACTTAGTGAATTATTTTGAAACGATTTCCATGGGTGCCTTATGAATGGAATGAAATTAATCTCACAACCCAATGGATCACCACAGTGCTGTTCTGAAGCCCAAATCAACATCTGTTCTCATGACTAAGGTATGTCTACACAGCTAAAGCTGTGCATGAGCCACCTACTCAAACTAGTTTGAATCCAGTTAGCATGGGTAACCATAGCAGGGAAGACAGAACAGTGTGGGCAGTCATTACTGCTATTGTTACCCATGCTAGCTGGATTCTAGTTAGTTTGGGTGATTGGTCCATGCACTGTTATTGCTGTGTAGACATACCCTTACTTTACCTCACTGAAATAAGTATCTTGTGAGCCTTAAATTAATGAGGGGGGTTGATGAAGGAAACATTTTTGTCCTAACTGGGTGAGAGATTCATCTTATTATTGTGAAGAGAGAGGATAGATACCCTCCAAAAGAAACTGTGAACATGCACACCAAAACCGCAATGGATTTGCACCTGAATCCTGAAAAAAAGTCTGCCGTGTGGAAGGCAGGTGAAGTGCGGTTCAAAAAAAAACTATTAACAACCACAAGAAAGAAGGGAGAGGGGGAAAAAAAAAAGCCCATCCATACATGTATGTGATTCTATTTCACAATAATGGGGTACTACGGGCAGAGAAATCTACAACAAATATTACCCAGGCAGATACAGACCACATCCTCTTTTGGTGACCCCTCTTTTCCTTCCACTTCCTTCACTCACCAAACAACTAGAAATGAATTTCCAGGGTAGAATTTTTGCAGTGATTGCGCAGTGTGCAGCATTTTACAAGGCTAGCCTTAAGCACCAGCAAGATGACAGACTGCTTGGCAGGAGGGTGAGGGCTCTGCATTTTTGGAAATTCTACACCGTTTCATCAACTCTCAGCCAAATCCCCCTCTAACCTGCACCAGAGAAAGGGGTGGCACTCAAGATAAATTTCTCTGTCTGTCTAACCCCCTCCCCCCACTCTCACACTCACCCCCAGCAGTGGAACTGAAAGGAAAGACCTATTTTCCACCCCCAGACCCATTCTGGCTTTGGGAATGTTCTTGGCCTAATTTTTTTTTTGCCCCTTCTGGCATCCTGGATTCCCTGAAAATATGAGGTTGGCCATGACTTTTTTTCCATCATACATGACTGTAAATTTGCATTCCTGTTACAACTTGGCCTGAAAACTGGCTTGTGTATAAGACTCTGATATCTTTACTCACACTGTGGTCCCAACCACTTCAATGGGACTACTCATGAGGCACGCGGCTACTCGTCCTGAGTAAGGGTATCGCAATCTAGCAAGTAATTAAGCACAATGAAATACCAACTGCCGAATATATGGAGAAAAATGGAGATTTCATTTTATACTCACAAAACAGTCTTTAGGAGAAAAAATAAAAAGGGAAAAACTTACTTTGATAAATATTGCCCTGAAGTGAGATTTGTTTCTTCTATGTCCATGCAATTTGTCGTACTTGGAATAAGTGCTAGCTCCGGCTGGATCAATGTAGCTGTTGCCACAGCTCTTGCTACTAGCTCCATTGCGTCCTGGACGTAATGCTCAAAAACAGACTGTGTCGTTTTGCCATGAGCTATGAGACCCAATGGTAAACCCTCTGTTCTCAGTTCTTCCACGTTTTGTGAATCCCCAAGAATCCAGTGAAGTTCAGGGGGCATCACACCAAACTCGGTGGTTATTTCAAAAATCCTCCTCGTCTTCTCCATGTCACAGCCAAACATAACCATGGTTGATACTGTGTCTTTAATGCTCTCTAGGTGAACTTGTAAGTAGTTCAGAAGGTCACTAGTTGAAGTGAGATTTGTGGTAATATTTATAATGGAGCCCAGGTGGAACTTGGAACTCTGTTGTGTGAGGAAGAGAAAATCTGTGATATTCCACTCTTGGCATAACATCAAGCTGAAATTGTACCAGTTGTTCATTTTCAGGATTGAGAAAGTGACCTCCGCATCAGAGCTTAATGAATTTTCTAAACTCAGTTGTAGGTGAAGGGGATTCTGTATTTAAAGACATGAAAGATATTGATTAGAAAAGGTGAACCAGAAACTTACTGTGTTTCTTCCTCTATCAAGTATTATTTGGCCTACTGTGGTGTGTGTGTGTGTGTGTATTAAGTGCACTGGAATAAATTCTGACTTCCCATTCAGTTTTGAACAGCTTTCTTGGGGGAACTACTGGGTCTAAATCAGTGTAGAATCTGAAGTATATCTTTGATCCAAAATTACACAAAATAAAAAATAAACTACTGAGAGTTTATGGAACACTGTTACATTATTTAATTTGATCCAAATGTTGTATGTTGAAGAATAAATGAAAGACCCCAAGTTATTGCTCCCCATCTCTATCCCACGATGCAGGTCAGATCCCCAGCTGCTCTCAACTAGTATATCTCCACTAGTCGCAGCTGAGGATCTGGTATAAATCAATTAAGCTACAATGAAGTTAATGCAAACTCATGAGTTAGATTAGAAGAATACCACAATTAAAAATGTTTTCATCTCTTTTTGTTATCTCTTGGTTTTGGTATTCAGGGCCTCCTTTACATAGACACATGAATAAACTAATTAAATAGATCATGGCACACAATCAATACTCACCTTGTACTAGCAATGTGACTGACTCTCTGGTAAAGGACAAACTACCAAATTAACAAGAATATGACATTAATGAATCGCACACCACAGAGATATTGCCTATTGATGATAGGCTTTTGATTAACTTGGAAAACAAAAGTCCCATGTAATAATTTGGGATAGGTGAACTGATTCCGATAAAGTACTGTCCTCAAACTTAAGCTCAAACTGAATGCAAGCTAAACCTTTTCTGAGGCTCTGAAATGATTGGATAAGTGTTTTTTCGTCTTCAGTTTCTGCCTGCCTTTGCAAATGGAAGGGCTAGTATCCCATGAGAACAGCTGTTCTCGGATTATTTCTATCCAGGATCAGAAGTGGAGGTGCCAGAAATTTCACAAGACAGTCTGTTTTCATGAGCTTTTCAGCTAGATTTTTGCGGACTATACGTTTTAGAGATGCACGGATAGTTATCCGAGCCATATGCATATTCTTTTTTTCAAGAAATTCACCCATTTAAATTAATAATAAATGAAAATTTTACATTTATAAATAACACAACAGTGCATGCATTGTACTGGTAGCATAAAGCTGAAACCCAAGAGCTGTAATTATTACAGTATAATACACAGACTGAAACATAGTGTTGCTTATATAAAATGAAGTTATCAGACCTGTCATAAATTAAGCTCTAAATATATATAAACCCACCAAATTTGGAGTTTGATCCTGCTCCCATTGAAGGGTTTATATGATGGGATTACCTGCAAAAGCAGAGACTGGATTCAATGACTTTCTCGTCCTATGTTCCTAAGGCCTGGTCTACACTAGGAGGTTATGTCGAATTTAGCAGCGTTAATTCGAATTAACCCTGCACCCGTCCACACAACGAAGCTATTTATTTTGACACAGAGATCTCTTTAAATCGATTTCTGTACTCCTCCCCGACGAGGGGAGTAGCGCTAAATTTGACATGGCCATGTCGAATTAGGGTAGATGTGGATGGAATTCGACGCTAATAGCTCCGGGAGCTATCCCACAGTGCACCACTCTGTTGACTCTCTGGACAGCAGTCCGAGCTCGGATGCTCTGACCAGTCACCAGCCACACAGGAAAAGCCCCGGGAAAATTTGAATTCCTTTTCCTGTCTGACCAGTTTGAATCTCATTTCCTGTTTGGATATCGTGGCAAGCTCAGCAGCACTGGCAACGATGCAGAGCTCTCCAGCAGAGATGACCATGCAATCGCTGAATAGAAAGAGGGCCCCAGCATGGACTGATCGGGAAGTCTTGGATCTGATCGCTGTGTGGGGCGATGAGTCCGTGCTTTCGGAGCTGCGATCAAAAAAACGGAATGCGAAGATCTACGAGAAGATCTCAAAAGCCATGACGGAGAGAGGATACAGCCGGGATGCAATGCAGTGCCGCGTGAAAATCAAGGAGCTGAGACAAGGGTACCAGAAGACCAAAGAGTCAAACGGACGCTCCGGATCCCAGCCCCAGACATGCCGTTTCTACGAGGCACTGCATTCCATTCTAGGTGCGGCCGCCGCCACTACCCCACCACTGTCCGTGGACTCTGACGATGGGGTATTGTCGACGGCTGCTTCCTTGGAGATGTTCACGGACGGGGAAGATGAGGAAGGAGATAAGGAGGACGAGGCAGTCGACAGCGCTTTCAACGCTGATTTCCCCGACAGCCAGGATCTCTTTATCACCCTCAAGGAGATCCCCTACCAACCCTCCCAAGGTGGTAACCCGGACCGTGAATCAGGGGAAGGATCAATAGGTAAGTGTTTTAAATATTTATTTTGAACAGAATAGGAATGGTATCTTAACAATGGGTTTTTCATGATTAGTTTGCCCTAGGCGCTTTAGTTTTTAGTCCTTGCCAGTGCAGCTACTGGAAAAATCTGTCAATATGTCCGGGGATAGAGCAGAAATCCTCCTGGGACATGTCCATGAAGCTCTTCTGGAGGTATTGTAAAAGCCTTTGCATGAGGTTCCTGGGGAAAGCGGCCTTATTGCGTCCTCCATGGTAGGAAACTTTTCCGCGCCAGGCTAGCAGCAAGTACTCCGGGATCATTGCCTCACAAAGCATGGCGGTATACGGCCCTGGTATTTGCTGGCATTCAGGCAGCATGCGGTCTTTCTCTGTCTCCGAAATCCTCATCAGAGTGATATCACTCATGGTGACCTGCTTTGAATTAGGGGAATGTTAGTATTGGGACTGATTGCCTGTTCCTCTACATAACTGTAACTGGCGGTTTACAGCCACGCAGTGGAGGCGGGACAGGGGCAGCATGCAGGGATCTTTCCCGGGGACAGCTGCGACGGGGGTGGGACAGGGGCAGAGTTCATGCTGGCCGGATTGCAGTCCCACCAGTCCGTGCTTGTTTCCCGGGCCCAGAATCACCGTTCCACAGCATCAACATGACCCATTGCCACCATGGTGTTCACGGTGCGGGGTCTCGTGCTTTGTGAGAGGTCTGTGCCCCTCTCAGACTTAATGTCCTCACCACGCTGCCGTAGCCTCTTCGCCCGATCAGATTTACCACTGACTGTAGTGCCAGCAGGGTCACATAGATGAGGCAGGAAAAACAAGTACTGTTGAATGTTAAAAATTAGGGTTAATGGGCCCAATCCTGAAAGATACTGAGCACTTCCTGTTAGGCAGTGAGTGCATTCAACTCCCATTGACTTACCTGGGAGTTGGAGGCACTCTAAACCCCACAATTGGACAGTAAAAAGAACAGGAGTACTTGTGGCACCTTAGAGACTAACAAATTTATTTGAGCATAAGCTTTCGTGGGCTAAAACCCACTTCATCAGATGCTGATACAGACTAACACGGCTGCTACTCTGAAAATTGGTCCCTAAGTTTCTCCTATGGTTGTATGGTTGCATTCTGAGGGTCTAGTCCTAATGCACATCTGGGACAGCTGGATGTGTTAGTTTGATCCCATTGAGTTTTACTGGGATTAGATGGCACCATCCCTGCCAATGAAATGGGATAGAGCTGATCACAGATTCAATTTGAAAACCTTCTTTTTAACATAGGAAAGTCAAGTATGTTTTTCTCCACTGACTCAGCAGTACTGAAACCATGATCCATTACAGTTTTATAAAAAACAGTAGTCATCTACACATGGACAGCAGCCACTTTCAGGTATTAATTTTTTGTCATAATTAAATGGTTTTAAATAGTGAAAGTTGGAGAGGGAGTCCCTTCCAAATCTGGGGTTTTAAAATGCAGCTGGCTTTTGTGCCAGATATATTCAAGAGAGAATCAGAAATCCCAGAAGCTATTCTGATATGGAACTAAATCAGCTTGTCTGATTTTTCTATCAAAACCTTTTTTTTTTTTTTTTTTAAAAAGGTCCCGGCCCTGATATCAACCCTTAGTTCACTTTACTATTTGCAGTGTAAAGTTTCTCATCTCCTGTTCACTTGAAGGCACTTGAGTCTGACCTCAGGCACACACAATGGTAAATCTATAGTTCCAAAACATAGACTGGAACATGCGTTTGAGTATTTAACTGTGAAAGTGTTGTTTCACTGAGAGATCCTTTTAACGGTCCCGATTCAGGAGAGGACTTTAGCACTTGCTTAGCAGCCTGAACGCGGGCATAAATCGCATTGACTTCAATGGAACTGACACCTGGGTTTAAAGTAAAGCATGTGCTGAGGTGATTTGCTGAATCAGGGACAAAAATCAAGTTAGAATAGATATAGAAATCTAACATGCCTGTGCATGAAGTTGCAGACAATGTTTAATGAGCTGACCCTAAGTGGGAGGCTTTAGCACTAAGGGTACGTCTTCACTTACCGGAGGGTCCGGCGGCAGGCAATCGATGTTCTGGGATCGATCCCGGAAGTGGTACTCCAGCTCGCCGAGAGGAGTACGCGGCATCGACGGGGGAGCCTCCCTGCCGCGTCTGGGCCCGCGGTAAGTTCGGACTAAGGTACTTCGAATTCAGCTACGTTATTAACGTAGCTGAATTTGCGTACCTTAGTCCGAAGTGGGGGCTTAGTGGGGACCAGGCCTAAGTACTGGTTATTTGTTTACTACTCTCTTTTTAATAAGGAACCAAAATAATTTTGAGGGGTACTTATTGAAACCCTTATTCCAGAATTTTACCGAAACAATGATGCACATGAAATTCCACAATGGCGAGTTCTCTGCCAAGGTGTGGTTTTACACCTCTTTTGGCTAACTCTGAGACCTGCACATGAATACCATCATGGATTTCGGGCAGTTACATAGGGCTTTGTCTTACCACCAATCCACAATGGCCCTACAGTGGGAACCTTTTCTTCTAGTTGAGATAACTGATGGCCAGCTCTGTTTTGGTGTTGTCACTCATCCGAAAAGAACCCTGCCTCTCCTCCTGGCATTGCCTCCCCTAAGGACACTCCTCCATACCGTCACTACTCCAGAAGGGGAGCAGAGTCTTCTAGACTGGGGTGGGGCTTTGTGACTGCATTGCAGATGTTTGAAGGCTGCTTCCAAGTTTCCTCACAAGACTTCATTTTTCCTCCACAACTGGAGGCCCAGCTGGGCCATAGGGGTCCTGAAGGGTTAGTTCCACATTGGAGGCATGGTCAGGATGTGGGATATTGGTGTCATGTAGCACGTTTTTAAGTTCAGTGCTTTTGTAGAATCATCACTCTTTGAAATGATTAATTAACAAATTATTGCCTGGAAATGAAGAACTGTTAAGAAAGACTCACTTATTTAGTGATTGCCATTGAGGCTGGATAATTTCATGACCAAGCCTTTTACCAAATTAAATAATATTTCAGACACAGAAATATAAAATGGTATCAGTGAGCAGCAGATTTATTAAATTACTGGAGTGTATTGAACTATGTTCAAGACATCATTATAAAAGTTCTGAGGGAAAACCCTTCCATATTTATCTCAAATTGGAAATGATTAAAAATGTGATTGTTCCAATTAAACTGCCTAATCTATACATTAAAATGCAGATGGCCATTCAATTACTCTGTCCCAGTTTGGCTTGAAACCATAATTAAAGATCATATGACTAGCACCACAACTAGTTTTATTGCACCAAAAATAATTAAACCACATTATATATATATGCTAATTATTTTTTCTGTCTCTTTTTAATAATGTACTTGCATTATCATACAGCCTGATGATTAGCAATTAAAAAAAAAAGTTTTATTAGCACTTGATTTTCATCAAACTCCATTAGCCTTTGTTTTTTGTTGAACATGGAAAGTCAGATCGTCAGCAGGTCTAAACCAGCATAAATCCAATGATTTCATTGTATGCCAGCTGAGGATCTGACCCGGAATTTTAAATTTCTTTTCAAATGGGGCCTGGTCCATACGCCAGTAGAGACCGGGGGAGTCTTTCCACTGACTTCAATGAGCTCTGGAGCAGCCCATTGATTCTGATGAAATATTAATATTAACTTTTGTATGATCGGTGGCGTCTTTCAGTTTCCTAGATCAGAGGACATATTTGGCAAGTCCCTTTTTATCACTTAGCTTCTCACAACAAGTACAGTTTTATTGGCTTGTATTCATTGCCCTGCTACTTGAGATAAGAACTGCTGGTTCATTTAACAAATGAAACCCTATTTGCATTTCATTAAAATCAGGCTTGGTAACATTTGCTGAGTCTCCATTTCAGTTTTTTTGAGGCCAGATCCTCAGCTGACGTAAATCTTTCCAGCTCCAATGAATTCCATGGAGCAAGGCTGACTTACGTTACCTGAGGATCCGGCCCTTTATCTGTTCCACAAAGTCTGCAACACTGATTAGGCATTGTTGCAGAGGCATTTTATGTTACATTATTACAGTTTCATTAGTATAATTAAAAGTACATATGCTAACAGCCTTTTGCTAAGTAGGTGTAAAAGTAAGTGATGCACAGCAACTATTATTCTCTAGTGATTCTCTGGGGCTGAAGCAGTGCTCAAATATGCATTTGCTCAGGGGAACATATTTATAAACTGACATCAGTGGGAATCTCATACATGAGGAAAAATATACCTCACAGCGTTCAAAGCACCCCTGGGGACTCGCACCTCAGGAGTGACTCCGAAATGGCCGTTGTGAGTAAGGAAAGGCAGTTGTTTCCACAACTTGAGAAGCTTTGTATTCTGTAGTTGAATTTACAAAGTTGAAGCCACATTGCCTAAAAGTTAATGGCCCACACATTACATGATTACACAGTGCTACATGGCCAAGAGTCATTATTTTCATTAGCGGGACCTGTTGGGTTTTGAAATTTCCCTTTAATTAATGTAGGAAGTAGAGCTGGTCAGGCAAATTCTGGCGACACATTTGTTCACTGGAAGGTACCAGTTTGTTGGAAGTAAAACATTTCACAGAGACGGTTTGATTTTGGCAAAGTTCAGACGGTTTGATTTTGGCAGGGTTTTCATTGGGAACCTGCCTGGTTTCCTGCCACACGGTGGCCCATGTGGTGGGCTGCTGGAGAGCCTGGGCTTCTAGCCTTGTGGCTTCTCAGCCGTTGGGTTCCTCGGGCTTCCAGGACCTATGGTCCCAGGGCAGCCCACCAGGTGAACTGGCTCAGAGTCAGGGCTCTATTCCCCTTCTCTCCGAATTAGAATTTTTTAAATATCAAAATCCTCCACAAAATGGAATGACCTTTCTCTGCCCAGCTCTAGCAGTAAGATTTTGGTGTCAAAGCAAATATATGTGTAAAATGGTTGCATCCAAACTGAACCCTCCTGCGGAAAGTTTTATGAATCTGGAATCTTTGCAAGGTTCATCCTCCAGTTTCCTTCAGGCATTCCCCTGAGAGGAGGGACTTGGAGGCAGGTGTGCAAAAGAGGAAGGGAGCGTACCATCTCCCATGGGCCCTGGAATGGCATGCTGGGTAGGATCCTCAGTGTTACACTTTGTACATCCTTCCACCTTCCAGCAAGTCTTCTGCAGGAGCTGTGCTGCAGGTGGTCAAGCACCCGGACAAACTCTCTTCTCTGATGGGCAGGTGGGGCTGGGATCTGAGCGAATCTTGCTTTAGGGCCCAATCCAATTTACAGTATAGCCATGGAAAGACTCCCTTTGACTTTGGGGCCTTGTCCAACTCCCATTAACGTAGCCTTAAGGCCCTACTCCAGCAAAGCACTTAAGTCATGTTTAACTTCAAGCTACATTAGTGTAATTAAAAGTATAGATACCAATGTTCTTTTGCTAACTAGATGTAAATGATGCCCAGCAAATATTATTCTCTGGGGCAGACTGCTTGGAACAGGGATCCCTGGGCCTAATCATATGCTTAAATTAAGCCCTTTGTGTGATCAGGATGTAACTTAGGCAAGACTATGTGCTGTGGTACCCACCACTGAAGAAGGGGGCAGAGCAGCCACTCCCTGTCTGTACTGGTTATATACACCTATGGGACTAAGAGCATAATTTAGCCCAGCGTGTGGAGCAATCAAGATCTCAAAAATAATGGCTGAAATATTTGTTAAAGGCATTTTTAAAGCTTCTGAGAGGAGGTAATTTAGACTAGCTAAAATTCTTGTGATCCTTGCATCAAAAGGAGTTTGTCAATTGGCCGAGCAGCACATGTAAACAGATCTTAACAAGGTATCTACTGTTTGTTTAAAAAAGATAACACAACAACCTCATATCTTGGACTAATTTAGGGCCAGTCTGAATTCATCTCGAAAATGATTTCTCCTTCCACCAAACTCTTATCTTGCCTAAGGGTTGCTCAGCAGATCTAAACACTACACCCAAATGCACCAAACTAATCTGAATATGTAAAGCTCCACACAAGGTCAAACAACCTGCCAAAAATATGAACAATCAGCCATTTTTGGAAAGTTAGATCCATTATTTATCCACATTGCCACTTACAGATGATAATAAATAATGTTACTCCCAAAACGTCAAGGTGTTCTTTGTTTGGGGAAAGACTTTTAAAGGTCAATGACAGAGAGACATTTCATAAAGATACCATGAGACATGATATCTATTCTCCCCCAATATAGGCCATTACAATTAACAAACGGATTTATTGTTAAAGTGTATTTTAAATCTCCCTTGCATATAGTGACTCTCATGTGTGGGAAGTGAGCGTCAAGCTCTACAATATTAGAATATTACAATCTTGCACAGACAGCGAATTAGGCTGTTTGTATTTATATTTCAATCAATTATTTACCTGGAGAGAACACATTGTGGAGGGGTTAAAACAGGGACCTGGGAGTCGGAATTATCGCAGTCAGTTTCCAGTCTGTTCTGAGCCAGTGACACTGCATTTGATCATGAGTAGGGCCCTACCAAATTCACGGCCATGAAAAATGCATCACGGATTGTGAAATTTGGTCTCCCCCGTGAAATCTGGTCTGTTGTGTGCTTTTACCCTATACTATACAGATTTCACGGGAGAGATCAACGTTTCTCAAATTGGGGGTTCTGACCCAAAAGGAAGTTGCAGGGGGGTCACAAGGTTATTTTAGGGGGGGTCGCGGTATTGCTTGCTTACTTCAGAGCTGGGCAGCTGGAGAGCAGCAGCTACTGACTGAGGGCCCAGCTCTGCAGGCAGCAGCGCAGAAGTAAGGGAGGAAATAGCACACCACGCCACCCTTACTACTGTGCTGCCTTCAGAGCTGGGCTCCCGGCCAGCGGCCACCGCTCTGCAGCTGTATGGGTAGCAGTACCACAACCCCACCCCCACATACCATAACTGTGCAACCCCCCCCAACTCCTTTTTGTGTCAGGACCCCTACAATTACAACACCATGACATTTCAGATTTAAATAGCTGAAATCATAAAATTTACAATTTTTAAAATCCTATGACTGTGCAATAGACCAAATTGGACCATGAATTTGGTAGGGCCCTAATCATGAGCCCGTCACATCTCTTCTCTGTGCCGTACCTTCTCTCATCTCCAGAATGGGTCTAAGAATAGTTACCCCCCTCATGGAAGTGCTATGAGGTAGTTAGTTAATGTCTATAAAACACCAAACCTAAGTATGATACCAAAGTACATGTAACACACTGCGTTATATGTGCCTCACTATGAACATTAAACTTACGGAGCCTGACTCTAGAAAGTAACACGAGATTTGTGGCCAAAGCTTTGTACTGGCACTAAAAAAAGCTGGGTTCTATTCCTTGCTCAGCCACAGACTTCCTGTATGACCGCGGGCAAGTCACTTAATCTCTCTGTGCCTCGGTCCCCCATATGTGCAATGGGAATAATAAATCTTCCGTTCTTTGCGTGTCTTATCTATTTAGACAGTTCATCAGAGCAGGGCCTGTGCCTCACGAGTTTGCGCTGTGGCTAACTCCGTGGGGCTTTGATCTCATTTCGGGACTCTGGGCACTATTGTAATAGGGATAATAAGTCTGATGTCATACTGGTTTACACCAGTGCAACTCCATTGATTTTAACCAAGTTACTACTACTTTGCCTTGCTGTACATTTGGGGAGGGGGGAATAAGTGCCATGGCCTGCAATGGTGTAATCCTTTTCTTAAGGAAACATGGATTTCTGCTAACTCAGAGCTCGGCGCTAACATCCTGGGAATCGCGTGCTCCTCAGCTGGCCAGTTTTACTGGTGGCTATTGAAATGCTGTTTGCAGTGCCCATCTTCTTCACTGGGCCAACAGTTAAGGTTGAACTTTTAGAGTGGGTTACATGCTTCTGCTCTGAGGAAATACCTCATTGACTTGGCTGCATTTTCATATTCTGGATATGAAATACCGTCAAATCATTTAAAAGTAAATCAAGTGCCAGGAGGCAAAATGTGATACCCGGGTAACAGCATGGGGGCTGGAACAATTTTTATAGTGGGGGGTGCTGAGAGCCATTGAACCAAACTGTAAAGCCTGTATATGATGGAAACCACTTCAAGCCAGGGGGTTCAAGCACCTATGGGGATCAGGGGTTTTACAGGGTCAGACGTGTGACAGAAGGGAACAATTTTGGTCTTACTGTAAGACCTTCCCCTGACCACTAAGCCAGCAGGACATTTGCTTCCTGTGCACAATGTGGTGCTGCTACCAACTGATTACGGGGGACAACGAAGAAATAACAGGAATAGGTGTGGGGGTCAAAGGGCCAAAACTAGGGAACTGGAAGGGGACACCGAGCAGAGAACCCTGGACAGCACCCATTGCTCCTCGAAGAGTAGTCCTTTTGAGCACCGGGACACGGGTGAGCGCTAGCTTGCCCACTGCTAAACGTCCTTCCCCCAGCCTAAGGAGGGGCTACTAAACCCAGAACCCAACTGAATTCGGGGGGCAACAAATGCAAAAACGGGAACAGATGTGGGGGTCAAAGGGCCCAAACTAGGGATCCAGAAGGGAACACCGAGCAGAGAACCCCGGACAGCACCCACTGCTCCACGAAGAGTGGGCGAGAGGAGGTATATAAGCCCTAGGTTGATCAAGGCCTGGTTCCCTGTAGGCTAGGGAAAGGTTACTACAGGTCAATTGGAGCACCTGCAGCCAATTAAGGCCCTGTCAGAGACCTAATAAAAACCCCTGCTTCAGTCAGAGAGGGGGAGAAGGAGAGAGGACTAGAGTTTGGAGGCGTATTGCTGTGAACTCCCCCTAGCATCAAGGATAACCCTACCCAAGAGAGAAGAGGGTAAGAAGCCCGGGGAGCTGAAGAGGCTGGAACCCTGAAACCTTCCCGGCTTTCTTCCTCTCCCACCTTCCCGGAACACTAGTGGAGCCCGCAGCACCCAAGAACAGGGACACGGGGTGTTGCCCCAACCCACCACACTCAGAAAAAGCGCGGGACCCACCACAGTTGCATCAGCCGTTTGCCACAAAGGTTAACACTATGTTTGTATAGTTGGCATAAAATCAGGAACAACCATTAAAATCCCAGCTAGAAGTTTTTATTTAAGACACTAAGGATTTAATTAGACGATTGGGAAATTAGAAACAAGAGTTACAGTTGGCTGGGGGAGGAAAGTCCAAATGCTTGAAACATCATCTTTAAAAGTCAAGTGCCATGGTTTTTAAAAGTGAATGGCTCAAGGACTGTCCCTAGGAAAACCCCAGAAGTTAATCCAGCCTCATCTCCTTCATTAACTGCTTTTGCATTATTTATAGCTAAAAAGTGGGTGTCCCATTTTGAGTCTTTCACAAGGGCAAAATAAGCACCATGCTGGAAAACTCAGGGGCATCGCCTGTGCCCTGGCTGAGTAACTGGGCTGTGCAATGAGGAAAAAGGAATTATCTGCCCACGGGAACAGAGTGACTATAGAGCTGATCCACGACTGCCCCTGCCACCCACTTACAAGGGCAGAATTTCACCCCTTCTTTGACTGTTACCCTCAGGGACTGTTGTGACATTCAGCAAAGAACTAGAACATTGTTAGCTTCCATCCTTAAAACCAGAGCAACACGGATCTTGGCAGAAATGACGTGACAAATATGAGCCTTCCTTTTTCTTTCACAAATACATGTGCTGCGACCCCCACAACAATATTGAGCAGTGCTGGGACTCGAACATGACTAAATGAAGTCAAACAATTCATACACTGAGCTACGTGCGCTGACTCTAGCCCTGACATTTCGTTCTGACGGGCCATTAGATGGCACTCTGTGCCTGCTTCAAAGAGACACTAGAACGACATCAACTGTTCAGCCTCTCTTCGTTTCTTGCACAGCTTGCCAGGCACGTATGCGCTATTCCTTCAGGTCTCTTTAATGTTCTATTTTACAGTGTTCAAATTCTTCCATTTCAGCTAACCCCAAACTTATTTTGGCAACGGGATTTATTAAAACCGAATCCTATTTCTTACTCCATCTTCAGAGTCCCACTCCTACAGCTTTTACTCAGCTGAGCATTTGTTGTTGATATAAATAATCACATCAGCTTCAACCAGGCTTCTTTTTTGAGTGTGAGATTGCTCGTATGAGGAAAGGTTGCAGGATCTGTTCCTCTGAATACAATTAATTACTTTGGGATAGAAAATAATTCCCTTCAGTCTCTCACCTTATTCCTCAAAGAGCTTGATCTGGCTATATGGATCATAGAAACACAGAAGATTAGAGTTGGAAGAGACCTCAGGAGGTCATCTAGTTCAACCCCCTGCTCAAAGCAGGACCAATCTCCAACTAAATCATCCCAGCCAGGGCTTTGTCAAGCCGGGCCTTAAAAACCTCTAAGGATGGAGATTCCACCACCTCCCTAGATAACCCATTCCAGTGCTTCACCATCCTCCTTGTGAAATAGTGTTTCCTAATATCCAACCTAGACCTCTTCCACTGCAACTTGAGACCATTGCTCCTTGTTCTATATGTTGTATTCATCAGCTACGTGGCCTAGGACTTATAACCTATAAATGAGATCATCAAGCCTTTAAAGGTTTCAGTGCAGGCTGGTAACTTATACAGTAACTCCTTACTTAAAGTCGTCTCGGTTAATGTTGTTTCGTTGTTACGTTGATGATCAATTAGGGAACATGCTCGTTTAAAGTTGTGTAATGCTCCCTTCTAACATTGTTTGGCAGCCGCCTGCTTTGTCCACTGCTTGCAGGAAGAGCAGCCCATTGCAGCAAGCTGGTGGGGGCTTGGAACCAGGGTGGACCTGCAGCCCCCTATCAGCTCTCCCTATCGGCTCCCCGCTCCCCTAAGTTCCCTGTGCAGCAGCTGCCCAGCAGGCTAGCAATTGCCTGCAGTTCAGTTGTCCCTCCCCCCACTGCCATGTGCTGCTCCTGCCCTCTGCCTTGGAGCTGCTCCCTGACATGCTTGCTTGCTGTGCGGAAGGGAAGGGAAGAAGCGGGGGGCTAATGTCAGGGTGTCCCCCTCCCCCCTGCTCCTGCACCCCGCTTACCCCATCTTCCATAGAGCAGAAGGGACACACGACAGGGCTCAGGATGGAGGGAGCTTGCTGGCATCAGCTGCAGTCTCAGCAAGCTGATCTAATTAACAAGGCAGTGTACTTAAGAGTAGGGTCAGCGTACTTAAAGGGGAAATGCACATCTCTCCCTCTGTCCCACACGGTGTGTGTCTCTGTCTCTGTCTGCGATGCTGTCTCCCCTCCCTCCGGTTCGTGCTGCCTTGTAGAATGAGAGAGTTAACCCTTGAGGGCTCAGCCAATTGCTAGTTCATCATTTAGCAGTAAGGCATTCCCTGGGAAATATCCCTCCCTCTGACTCCTCCACCTCAACCAAGCTTCACAATCATCATCACTGTGTACCAGTATTAAATTGTTTGTTTAAAACATATACTGTGTGTGTGTGTGTGTGTGTGTGTGTGTATAGTCTTTTGTCTGGTGAAAAAAATTTCCCTGGAACCTAACCCCCTCATTTACATTAATTCTTATGGGGAAATTGGATTCACTTAACATCGTTTTGCTTAAAGTCACATTTTTCAGGAACAGAACGACAAAGTGAGGAGTTACTGTATTCACTTTTAATTTTTAATCACCATTCACAAATTTTTCTTACGTAGGCCCAAATTAATTCACTATAACAGAAACATGAGGGGACACAATATCAGCACATTTGAATGTTTGTAAGTTAGCTAATTTTTAGTAATGTTTGGAACTTGCTTTGGGATTCTGGAATGTCAAACACACAATCAGGGCATGACCCTGTAGTCAAAGGGAGATTTGCCTCTGTCAAGACAAGAGGATTGGAGCCCTGAGCATGTTACAAGAGCAGAGTTTCCAATAAGTACATATCAAAACCCGAGAGGCTGTGATCAGCAGCGTTGTAATGATGATGTGCTAGGACTGTACACGTATAGAGGAGAGAGGAAGGATGCCCCAGTGCTTAGGGATTAACCTGACACTTGGATGTTAGATTCGAATCCCTGCTCTGCCACAGGCTTCCTGTGGAAGTAGGTCACTTAGCCTCTCTGTGCCTCAGTTCTCCATCTGTAAAATGGGGATAATAGCACTGTCCGACCTCCCAGGATAAACACGTTACAGAGTGTGAGGTGCTACATAAGCACCTCAGATAACGCCTTTCATTCTAAGAATGCACAACCCTTAGTTAACAAAGTGGGGTGAATATTATCTTCATTTTGCAGTTGGGAGAATCAGAGGCAAAGCAAGGTCAAGTGGCATGTCCTGGATCACACAACAAGTCTCTGGCAGAATGAGAAACCAAACCCAGCTCTCTTAATTCCCAGTTTCCTGTACAAACCACTAGACACACTGGCTCATTGCATAAAATATTGCCTGAAATAAGCAGTGAGTATTTTATGGATTATTTTCAGACTAATGTAAAGGAACCGTTTGTATAGGAAAGCGTAGCAGCAATAGTCTTTCAACTGACATTTGTTTCAGCAGACGCTAGCGTTTTCAGTCATTTGAATGCAGTCTTCCTGACTGTAAAATATTCAGCAGTGAGATTAAACAGGATTGTGTGGGGGTATAAATCAAAGTTTAGCCCAAGGCTTGTGGTATACGCAACTAAAAGGCTACTTCTAATGCTGTTTATAATACGCAAGAGGAAAATGTGACTTTTTAAAACTTTTGTTGGGGCTAGGATCAGAACATTTCTGTCCCCGCCTTAAAAGATGCTTTAAAAAGGAAAGCGACAGGACAAACAATCCACACCTACAAAAAGTCCTAGCTGCTGTAAATGGGTATCTCTACTTCCTTTGAGGGCCACGCATGCACCTTGTGTAGTCATTAACATCAAGCAAAGTGAGTGCAAGTGGGGTGTGAAACACGACCCAGGACGAATGGCAATGATTTTATTCCCACTTTGCACTGGTATAAATGACCACATGAGGTGCCCGGCCATGTAGAATCTGGGCCCCAAGCCTTGAAGTCAACGCAGTAGTGCTGATTGACACCTGCTGAGGATCTAGCCCTGGGTATGTTTTACATGACACCTCTTTTTGACCAAAGGTAAACACAGCATCATGCACTCCGGGAAGGCAATAGCCCACACGGATAGGGCCATGTATCCTCCCCTCTGACATCGGTGATGATGTCTGACACGACCACTTGCAGGATGCTTGTGCTAGCAGCAGGAGGATACTGGTGCTGGCCCAAGACACTAGCGCTCTATTCCTGCAGCTGCCCCTGGAGGAAGTGGAAATGACCTCAGACTTTTTCCTACCAGGACCTGTCCCCCCACCAAGACAGAACCAGGCTGAAATTTCTATAGTGAAAAATTGCCAGTGGTGGCCAGGGCAGCTTCCCCACAAAGACTGCTTTGTGGCATGGCTGCGGCCTACTCCCTCCTCAAATTCACCCCCTTAATGCCGTTCCCGCAGGTGGGAAGGGAGGACTCCCAGGTGAAGCTTTTCCTCCTCAAAAATAAACTCCTGCTCAGATTAAAGAGTCTTTTAGCTTTCCCTTCCCAGGTAAAGTGAGGGGAGGGAAAAGGGACAAAGTGCAGGAGACTCATTCATATTTAGTCAAACAAATATATTGCTGTCTCAGAGTCCAATAGCGGTAAACAAAATTGCCTGTGGGTAAAAGTAGTTCTGTCTGTTGTGCATGTTGGCAGAAACCTTTGGTGTTGGGCACTATATCAAAATCTCATTAACCATTTTTGCCCGTGCACAGTATTTTACGGCTATCGCCCGCTGAGCCAGCGAAGAGCAGTAACCATGTAAATGGTGGCTTCAAGATGAAAAATCGAGTTGATCTGGAAATACGGGCCTTTGCGCTGCGTGTCCTTCCATGCAAAAATCGGCCTTTACTACTGCATTAGGGCGCTCTGGAAAGGAACTACTCTGCCAGGTTAAAAGAGAGAGTCTTTATTTGCCAGTAGTTAATACCTTTAAAGATTGAATCTTAATTTTGTGGGTATGATGTTACAGATAGGTGGCATGCTTTCATGAAGTGAGCATGGGAATGAGTGGTAGGGACTCTTCAGTTCTAGTTCCACTGTTGACCCTGACTCACTGTGTGACCTTCGGTAAGTCCCTTAACGGCTCAGTGCCTCAGTTTACCTATATGTATAACAATAATATGTACCTGCTTCACAGGGATGCTGTGATAATTAGTTAATGATTGCAAAGCTCTTTGTACATACATAAATGCTAAAAATTATGCCAGCAATAAATGTCATTGCATTACTATTTATGCTGTGTTAAGAGAGCTGTATGAGATATTTGGTCTAGTTATAAAACCTTTCAGAGATTGGTGCTTCAAAGTCTGATTCGGCTAAACTCTGGCTACAATGAATTAAAATACTTTCAAACCACTGGGCCAAATGAATCAATGAAGGTACACCAGGGATGAGTTTGGCCACTGACTTCCTTCCTTCCTTCAATCTAACCTAGTCTATTTCAGTCCAGTACAGATAGGTACTTACATCATGCTCATTAATATAGTTAGGATCTCTTTGGACCAGTTGAAATGACCACATGAGATGCGCGGCAAGGTGGAATCTGGGCCCCAACTCTTGAGGACAGTGGAGCAGTGCTAATTTTCACCCGCGGATTTACACTCTCCTGATTTATGCAAATATATTCATTGTTGATAAATATTCACTGAGCACTTCTGACCCATCATTGCCAGCTGCTGGATTGTTTACAAACAGGTTTTATTACCTGCTCAGTATTTATTGTTCTCTGTGTTTTGTGTGACTGGTCATGTAAGTCACGTGCTATCGGGGGGGTTTTCTCCTTGACTGCATGACTTTTGTGTGTGTGTGAGAATAACAAATAATGAAAACAAATTCTGGGATGCATTTTTTAATGGGTCTGTAACAAAATCTGTGAAAACATCAGGCCCCACAAACATTTTCATTATGAATCATGGCTGCTTCAGTTTTCACGAATGATGGATAATAACAATCTCTAAGGTGCCACAAGTACTCCTGTTCTTCTTTTTGCGGATACAGACTAACACGGCTGCTACTCTGAAACAATGACTCTGAGGATCATGGGGAACCCAGCTATACTATATATACTATATACACTTCACAAGTTTTTTCTCTTTACTTAATTGGCCTCTGAGTCGGTAAGACAACTCCCACCTTTTCATGCTCTCTGTATGTGTGTATAGATATCTCCTCGATATAGGTTCCATTCTATACATCCAAAGAAGTGGGCTGTAGCCCACGAAAGCATATGCTCAAATAAACGTGTTAGTCTCTAAGGTGCCACAAGGACTCATGTTCTTTTTGCGGATACAGACGAACACGGCTGCTACTCTGAAACCTGTCTAGGCAAAAATATCCTACATTTTTTTAACTCTTTGGCTGGCTGTAAGTGGAGTGTAGAAGCACCTTCTGCTCCCTGACAACCTGAAAGAAAGGGACGACAGAGCGACAATATCCATGAATTTGACAGGAACCTATGAGCCAAGCTACCGTTCGCCTCTATTGGATAAATTACTGCTTCAGGAGTTAGAGAAACTGCAATACAGAAGACAAACAAAAATATATTTCCCAGGGGCATTTTCCCAATTTCACTTTGGATTCTCCACCTACTCATGCCTCTGTCCGCTGAATAAGACATTCTACATCAGTCTTCCAGGAAAGGAAGTTAGATCTGGCAGCGTCCCCAACCCCTCACCTCATCCTGCATGTTGAAAAAAGAATGAGTATGCAGCACTGGCTTGCAGCAACCAATTCTAGATAGCATTTTACCAGCTGGCTTGATGGGAGAATTTAAGTATTGTATAAAATGCTCTGCTTAAAACACTTAAAACCATTACTACTAATAAACAGAATGGTTTGATCTACTGCCACCAACTGTGGGCAAAACTGGGGCATTTAGTCACCAGCTAGAGAAGGCAGTGGTACAAACTCATGCCAGGGTTGCCCCTGGTGCGGAGAGCACTTTAGCTTAAACGAACTTGATGTAAATCAGTGGGAGAGTGCTGACCCCACAATGGTTTGCTTTGGTTGAAGGAAATCAATTACAAATGCACCCTTGGGTAAGCCAATGTAAAAACGTGTGGAGACAAGACTCCGGTCCGTGCTCTAGCTGCTACTGCAGCCACAGGGTGCACAGTGTTGACTGTGCCCACACCTATTTCCATTATGAGAGAATAGCTGGTATAGTCAGGGATCTGCCACCCCAGCCCTACCTCCAGCTTGACTCATTCTCCACTCAATAGCAGCACAAAAAGTTCTCCCACAGAACTAGGTATTGTAACAGGACCTGCCTGTAGGCTTTCAGCATTCTTTCCTGCCCCCTAGGCAGCAGAGCTGGATGGGTGCTGGTAGAGCTGAAGAGAAGACAGGGAGTTGGACCAAGCGCCAGGGAATCATAGAAATATACGGGCTAGAAGGGACCTCAAGAAGTCATCTGGCCCAGCCTCCTCACTGAGGCAGAATCAACTAAACCTAGATCACCCCTGACAGGTGTTTGTCCAACCTGTTCTAAGAACCTCCAATGATGTGGATTCCACAGTCTCCCTTGGAAGCACATTCATATTCCACCCTGTATGAACAGAATCCCTGTTTACATTAATTGGGGTCCTGCCTGGAGAACAAAGGTAGAATTATAGCTGCAGGAAGGATTTTTTCTCTCTGCTGCTTCTTCCGCCGGATAAAATATTTAGTAATAACTCCCTTCCTTGCAGTGGTTTTGTAAGGATAAATACATTACAAATTGTAAAGCTCTTTGAGATCTTCTGAGGAAAAGCACTAGATAAGAAATAGGTAGTAGCAGTAGTAATAAATAATGCAAATTATTATTGGAGTAGTATGCAAAGGACCCAGTCAGGATCAGGGCAACGTTGTGCTAGGTGGTGAACACACAGATACAAAGACTTGGGCGTACATTTTCAAACATGATGAGTGAATTTAGGCCCGTGGTTACTGGGAGCTCAACTTGAGACGCCCTAAAAGGGCCGGATTTTCAGAAACTGCTGAGCATCTGCTCTCTGAAAATCAGGGCTTTTCAGGAGTCTCAAGTTGGACCCCCCAAAATGAGGCACCCCAAACTCCTAGTCACTTATGCAAATTTAGGCGATGATCCCTGCCTCAACAGATTAATCTTCTGTTTCTGCAGCAGATTTTCAAAAATGAAATGGCTGCCTTTAAACTGATGATCTTCCTGTCTTCTGTACTTATATGGTCCCAGTACCATAGTCTCTGAGCACCTCATAGCAATGTATTTTTTCCTCTTGGCACCCCCTGGGAAGTAGGGCAGCATTATCTGCATTTTACACCCGAGGAACTGAGGCACAGAGAGATTAAGATCCTTGACCAAGGTCATAGAGGAAGTCTGTGGCAGAGCAAGGAGTTGCCTGCAGGTGTGCCAACACCAAGGCTGGCGCACTAATCGCTGGACTACCCTTTGTTTCCATTGTTGGCCCACTCATTTCTCAATTCTTTTAGATCTATAGTATTTGTTTGTACAAAGTTTCTGCTTCAAGTCCTCAGAAGTATCCATTACCACCTTGCATTTTCATTTCTACTCCCCCTAGCATCATTTATCAAGTTCCCAGTTATCTAAATAGTCATTAAATATATAATCTGGGATTATAAATGATATTGGTGCAATCTGCAAAAAGGTATTTATTACAATTCCAATTAGCCTGGATTTAATTAAGTGAATACAAGAATTAGACTCAAGACGTATGGGATGGGCAAAGGGTTAGTGTTTATTTTGTTTAAAGAGTAATTGTATTAAAATTCTTGTAGCTTTAAAGTAGAGAAAATGGTAGATGACAAAATTCAAACCTAAGGTTGAACAATATATTAAACCATTGCTATTATTATTTATTTGTATTGAAGTAATACCTCCAGATGACACTGTGCTAACAACTGTAAACACATGAAAAGAGGGTCTGTGCCCAGAAGGATTTACAGTTTCAGCATATATTCATTTATTCTGGTAAATACATCAAAAATCAAACAGCAAATATTCATTTCAATGTTTAAATGAATTCACTTCAGCCGTGCTTGTACCCGATTGTTTGCTTTCCATAAACATTTGGGCAATCAAGTTTTACAAGGATAAATGTTCACAGAAAGTGAACTTCAAAGTAGAGTGTGCATGTATTCACAAAACCACATTTTAGATGCCTGTATTCCCAAAGTCCTTGCAACTCATCCAATCAGAGAACAGAAACTATATCAAGTGACTTATCTGACCAATCAAATAACCCACACATCTTAAATAGGGCCCACTCTAAAACGCAGGGAAGTAAATGGAAAGACTCCTGTTGTCTTCAATGGGCTATGGATTAGGGCTGTTGTCTATTCTTGCAGAGAACTGTTTGTGATCATTCCATAAAGTTAAATAGTTCAGATATTTTGCAAGCAGAAAAAATGGCTACAATTACTAGGTAAATTATTCATTGTGAATTCTTTGCTTACTCTTCTTTTCACATGTGCTGCTGGAAATGACCACAAGAGTAATATAATTTGGGCAACTCTGTCCAATTTTTTAAAAATCCACATATCTATTTCATGATAAGCACCCACTTTGCATTAGTTGCACCATGGATATCAATTTGCAGTTTGAGCTTGTGGTAAGAAATATTGCACAAGTTCTAAATACCCAAAGATGACACCTCACTTGCAAATAACTACACATCTGTTGTATATGCATTGTTGATACGTTAGAGGAAGACATGACATTCTGTCTCATTGGTACTAAAATTTGGCTTATTTTAGTGCCTAAGTGCTTTTTTGAAAATCTGACCTCAATTGTGGGTGCTGAGGACTTTGCAAATCAGGTCTTGTTTATTATTATTATTATTATTATTATTATAAATATTACAGTAGATCCTAGAGGTCTTTATGAGGACTGTGATCCATTGTACCAGACACTGTATAAACACAAAGATAAAGACCATCCCTACCTTGGAGACTTTACAGTCTCAACTGTGACAAGATGGAATGAGTGAGTGTAACAAACAAAAGAAGGGAAGAGAAGAATAACAAAATAAAATCACATGGATACAAAGGGTCATGATGGTACAACTTCTTGGCTCCTGATGTTCCCCAAGCTTATTTTTTAATGCCATATAAATATGTATTTAGGGAGTGAATCCTTTCCCATTAGCAGTTCATAACTGAACGATTTAATATTTGCACGATGAAAGATAACACGGAGTAAAAAGCAGCATAGCGAGAATGTAATAAATATTGTGTGAAGGATTACATTCACTAAAGAGATCTTGTGGGTATAATTGGATGAAAGCACAACACTAATTACTTTAGTAGGCATGTAAGTACCCAATACCAAGCAAATAATTCATACTGATAAAAGTAGTCCCAGAGATGATTGAATAAATGACAGTTTTGGCTTCTCTGTGGTTGCTGCCACTGCAAGGTCTTTAATCAGAGGATGCCAGAGAGCATTGTAAAGTGTGACAGGCTATTTGTGGGACTAGTGTATAGCTACATTTCATATCAGAGCACTTAATGAACTGATTATTTAAAAGGAGTTTTTTCTCCCGTAAATCTCTGATGCTGCATTTTGATTTTTGTTTCACTTTGAAAAAATGTAAATGGCTTAAGTTTCAAGAACTAAGGAGACTGCTGAAATTATCTTATTTAAGTACTGACCTTTTCTCTGCTAGTAGATTTGAAAACCAACTGTGGCTATGTGGCATGTATTACTCAGCCAATTTTGGCCTTGGCCTTGCATCCGTTATTCAGATAAAACATGTGAACTGACATACCGTACCAGACCACGGGCCTGCCTAGCTCAGTATCCTGTGTCCCTCAGGGACGACTAGCACTAGAATCTTTAAAGAAAGAAAGTGCTAGAAAGCTACAGTAGGCAATTTCATTATATCAGTGGGAGTTTTGCATGAGCAAGGACTGCATGATCTGTTCCTCCATATGGTTGGAAAATAACCCAGAACCGCAACAGATCATTTATCTGCACAGAAGACTGCATAATTAGTTTCACAAAATAGAGAGAAACAAATCTTGGGACCATAGTCTCACCATCATTTATGGCACCAGAGTTCCACTGACATTAGCGGGAATTCCACACGTGGGCTGAGGGCAAGATAACATCCTTAAACATCACTGATGGATGATGCATTTCATGTGTGAGCTGTCAAATGGCTGGGAAAATAGAGCGTAGGTTAAAAACTTTCCCTGAGCAAAGCAAATTCTCCCCCCTTCCCCCTCCACAAACTCCAGGGAATAACAATAAATTGCTGGGTATACTTGCTACCATTGTGCAATGTCATTCTCAGTTTTAAGATTCCGGCATTAAAAATACATGTGGATTTGTCTAATATTAATTAATTATTTCTACTGCCCTTAAGACAGTTAACGGTGTCTATTAGTTCACTTGTAAGATGTTCGTTTTAATGTCATCCTCATCATTGTAAGCCATTTAAAATGAGGACATCGAAACAAAAAGGTTTGTTTCACTTTATTTCCCTTCCAATATTGTAGTAAAAATTAACTTCCCAGTATTAATGGAAAAGAAAAGAGAAATTATACCTAAGATAACTGCAATATAATTTCTAAAGAGGGTGACACTTAGTTGACAGCAACACGTCAAGGTTTATATTTATCTTTCCTATGTAACTAAGCTTATGTACTCAATACAGTAAAGAGCCTGATTAGCATATGGTTTCCTAGGGTGAGCTTTTCAACTCATAAATATTAGTAAAGTTCGCAAGCTCAGAAGAAATGATAAATAGTTTATGCTTTCATGTAACATCCCCACTGGAAAATCAGCAAACTTTGAACTGAGCCAAAATAATACTGATTTTTGCAAATCAGATGAAAAATCTGTTTGAGTAAATAGGCCGTTAAAATGAGGGGATGCAACTGTTTTAAACAGCATGACTGAAAGAGCCTGCATGCAAAAGATAGCTGCTCCCTCTGGCTATTAGTTGCTGCATCCTATAGCGTTATCTTCTTCTTATAAGTGAGATTCCACTTTTAAATAAAAACACTTGTTTACTCTTGAAAATCTATCTTGTTTTTGAGTCCGTATTAAGATACAAAGCCAGGGGCAATGATGTCTCTCTCTTCCTTAAATGAGTCAAGAGCTGGCCTTTAGGGAAATGTGCTTGTGCAGCAGATTCATACCCTGTATAATGCATCCTAAATATTTTTCAAGTTGTACAAGCAGCTTCGGAAACTATCATAGATGAAAACTGGTAAGAAACAGCAATAAAAATATATGGGTGAGAAAAGGGAAGTAAGGCCCACTTCTGAATGTCCTGACATTTGATTGATCCCACATCATAATGATCAGACGCTCACAGTAATTTCCCTGTTTACTACTCGCTAGCAGTGGCTGATGGTGCACCTGTGCATTCCCCCCCCCCCCACTTCCCCATCTGCTGACTGCAGCCATTCAGATTCAGGTGACTGAAACCTTTTAGATAAAAGTTAATTAGCCAGCACGCTGCAGATCAAATCTTTCCAGCGCAATGCCAAATGGAAACCTTTCCAGGTGGCTGCTGGAAGTGTTCTTCACTTACCATCCCCGTCAACGTTTCAAAGCTGGTAATTCATTTCAAGGGAGAGTCAATGAAGCAAATACAGGGGAAGAAATCAAAAAGTTCAGCATCATCTTTCAACCTGTTGGAACATGCACTTTCACATTTTGCACAGGCGTGTATTTACCAATATATTGTGCACATATATAATTAGATGAATAGAATCTAAGGCCAATGTGATCATTTAGTCTGATCTCCTGTATGATACAGACCATAGAAATTCCCCAAAATAATTCTAGAGCAGATCTTTTAGAAAAACATCCAATCTTGATTTAAAAATGGTCAGTGCTGGAGAATCCACCATGACCTTGCTAAATTGCTTTTTATCCACTTAATATGTGCCATGTTAATTTTATGTATGCAGTGTTTTTGTGGCCATGTTGGTCCCAGAATATTAGAGAGACAAGGTGGATGAGGTAATATCTTTTATTGGACCAACTTCTATTGGTGTGAGAGACAAACTTTTGAGGTTACACAAAAAGCTCTGTGTAAACTTGAACGCTTGTCTCTCTCACCAACAAAAGTTAGTCCAAGAAAACATGTTAATTTTATATCATTCTAATTTTTGAATCACGATGCTGAGCGTAAAGTCAAATGCCTTACAGAAATCTACCTATATTACATCAATACTATTATCTTTGTCAATCAACCTTGTAGTCTCATAAAAAAATGGATATCATGTTAGGTACAGGCTCTATTTTCCATAAACCCATGTTGGACATTAATTATATCATCCTCCTTTAATTCTTTATTAATCAAGGCCCATATCCACCTGTCACAGGGGAGCTGGTCTCTGTGGATGGGCTGAGCCCAGCTCCCCTGGCCTGGAATAGGTGAGCCCAATCCAGCCAATTAAAAGAGGGCTCAGATACACCTGGGCCTATAAAGGGCTGTTCGTAGGCAACTGGGAGGAGAGGACTGAGGCAAGTGGAGCCCTGAGAGGAAGGACTGAGACTGGCTTAGCTCTGGTCAGCAACTGGAGTAGGGCTAACTACTGTGGTGGGTCCCTGGACCAAGTGCTGCAAGTCCAAGAGGGGAGCAAAGCTGGAGGAGGCAAGGAAGCTGCCTGGAGCTGGAAAGCCAGAGATCCCCAGGAGCGGTGGCCCTGAAGTCTGGGGGTCAGGTATTGACTTAAGGCTGCATTTTGTTTGCTTGTTAAACTTTGCTATAAACGAATAAACCACCTTGACTGGGACTGGGCATAGCAGTGCATGCTTGGAGGTGGGGTGCAGTGGCAGTCCCCTGGTGACACCCCCCCCCATTTTGCCCAGGATTGATGTCAGATTGACAGGCCTATAATTACCCGAGTCATCCTGTTTACCCTTTTAAAATATTGGTACAACATTAACTTTCTTCTAGTTTTCTGGAACTTCCCCAATGTTCCAAGTCTTATTGAAAATCAAAATTAACAGTCCAGCGAGCTCATCTGCCAGCTCTTTTAAAACTCTTGGATGCAAATTATCTGGACTGGTTGGTTTAACATGTCTGACTTTAGTAGCTGCCATTTAACATTGTTCCACGATACTAGTGGAATGGAAAGCATATTCTCATCATCGTATGATATGACTACATTATCTGTTTTTATTTCCCAAATTCAAAACAGAAATATTTACGGAACATCTGCCCTTTCTGCATTATTACTGATAATTCTATCTTTTCCATTCAACAATTAGCAATATGCTCTCCACATATACCTACAGAGAGAGGCAGACATGAGCATGAATTGGCCCTTTTGAACAACTAATCTGTATATATTCAATGACAAAAGCCCCTTACACTTAGAGATGGGCATGTTTTTTTCAGCGACTAGTTTGACAAAAGAATGAATTGTTTTTTGGTTGAATTAAACTATATGTGAATTTGGGTCCAATTGAGTGAATCATTTCAGCAAAATAAAATATGGGAGGAAAAAATTCAGAAAAGTCAGTTTGTTTTGACATTTTTTAAATGAAACATTTTGACTTTTCATTTTGAAATGTTTATTTAGAAATTTAGCTACAGTGCTTGTTGATTCTGAAAAAGGATTCTCTTCAGTCTGGATGAACTGAAGTCATAGACCCCACACAGGAAATAATGCAATATTTTCCATCCATCATCCAATTCTTCTACTAGTACAAAACCTATTGACACAGGGAATATGGTGAGTCAAACCACCCCATGTCACAAACAATGCCAAATAAATTATTTAAATAGGCTCTTGAATCTGCTAATCTGTAGGTCACACTGTGAGGAGGAGGATTTCCAGTTAGATGAGGTGTGTAATATATAAAATTACACTTGGAGTCAATGCATTAAGCAAGGAAACCAAAGAGCTAAAACTATAGAAGGAACAAATATTACTTCCCAAACTGATGCCGATATTGGTTTCCCAGTCTCTAAACAAGGGCTGTCCAATCACCCACTGAAAAAACACTATACAAACAAGGACACCTTTCCATTGGGTGTCCCTTCCTTTATGGACTCAAAGGTTATAAACAGATGGACTGCAGTTGTAAATACAGTGGACTGTGGAAATTCTACCAGTCCTATAGCTGGTACTGCACACATCCCTATGCAAAATGTGCACATTGTAAAAACAAGAATCAAACTGTTTCTGGGGAACATGTACGTAATGTTGAAGGAAAGTGACAGGGATTTAACTCTGAGCTTATGAGGAGGCTTTGGTTCTGAAACAGTAAACACAGGACAGCAAATACACATATTATTACTTTTAATGGTAGACAATTGCACAACCAAAAGCTTCCACCTAACACAGGAAAGATACAAAACAACATTTGTATGACCAAAAGGCCTGTTGTGCCTTCAAAGTTTGCATTCAGATGGATTAAAAATTCTCAGGTTGCTCTCCAGACAGGGCCTAATTCTTGGTTACTTTGGCCTTCACCACTACTCTGGAAGATTAAAGAGGCCTTAGCTTAAATGAGAATCAGGCCCCATAGTCCTAACAGTGTACATGAGGATGTATTCCTGAACCAGAATAACTCAGCAGGAGTTGGAAGAAAGCAAGAATCAACTGAACACCCCTTTGCTTGGGAAGCTGCAGGTTAATCAAAAGTCACCCTTTAAAGAGGCTCCTTCATCTCTCTCATGGTCTACAACAAGCATGTTTCATAACATTTTAATACTAATCTGTGTGGGATGGGAGAAAATGAACATTAAAGCAAATGAAATAGTGTAAGCTTTGTATGGTATTGAGAGATCCTTTATAAACTTAAGTATTTGGATTCAGACAAATTTAGGATGATGATGTAGTTTTAAAACTATCAAATATTGTAACTAGGCATTACTACTTTGCCAAAAATGACTTCTGTTTTGGAAACATCTCCTTAATTATTATATTTGACAGAAGACTGCCTTCTCCCTATGCCCACTTCCCAAAATGCCTGCCTACACACAAGTGCTTGGACTTACTTGGGACTAGTGGGTCAATATCACTTCTGGAGGTGCCCCATACCCAATAAGGTCATGCCATTTGGCACTCGGTATCCTTTGACAGTACAAAGCCTTTTCTAATAGTAAGCTGGATTTTACAATTGATCTGCAAATTAAATGTCAAAATTCCATTTGCTGCTGCAGCATCTGCTGTATGCTCAAATTTGCCATTTTAGCAGGGATTCACCATTTAATCTAAAAATGTATCTTTAATTTTCCTTTTTGATACCCCAAAGCCACAATCAGCTGGTTCCCACTGCCCAGTGGTGCCCCAAAATATCTCATGCCTTGATATCAAATACTAGAGAAACCTGCTGGAGCACAGATCCAGGGTATTTGTGAATAACCAGAAAGGCATAATGTCTCCTTGTCCCCTCCTGCTATATCCATCTCTGAGAGTGTCATCTCCACACTGAACTCACTGTGAAGATCTTTAGCTGTTTATTGTTTTACTGCATTGCATGGTTTTGTGAGGTTTCTTTTTAATAATAAATCTCGGTAAAACTGAACAGCTGATGCTTCATTTGTAGTTCAGCCTTAAAACAAACTTTTTCAGAATGAAAATTCAGAGAAGATGGCTACAAAAATACTCAACCTCCTCACACATACTTCCAACAACACTGCCTATATCCATACTCTCCCCATGCCACTGACTCAGTTTTGTAGAGTGATTTCATTTTCGACCATATGCTTATGAGTCATCTCCCTGGGAAAGTTGGTGAATGGCAATCAGAAATCTTGGGATTGGAAGGTAAACTATTTTCTGTGTATGTAAACAGTCCATGTAATATTGCATAGAAGAATGCTAAGCAAGACTCAGATTCTTGGTGTCTTTGGTCAAGAACTTCTGCCTCCTAATTAATGGCCTGTCAAAACTTCAGTGCGATTTGCATTGATATTAAAATGAAGGAAATCCTGATCTGTTTTGCCCAACGATAGCTTTAAATTGCTACATTTTGCTGATAATATTATGATTACTATTTAGGGAGAACTTCATGAAGTAAACAGTGTTCCTTGGTAATAACTATGTTTAGATTTATTGCCAGTATACATTAGTCATTAGATATTGCATAGATAATAGAAAGCTGGACAAGAATGGCATGTTTTACTCTATATAGCATTGTATGTGGTGGGGGATAATTCTAAGTTTTCAATCTAAATGACTTCTTCTGATGCAACGAATAGGGTACCGTGTTCTGTTGTTGTGATATTAGCTCCAGGAATGTAGAATTTAACAAAAGGTCAGATTTTAAAAAGGTATTTAGGCATTCAAATATGCAGCTAGAGGCACATGATGAGATTTCTGAAAGCACTGAGGTGCCTCATTCTTGTTGGGTGAATTCCACGGCATCACAGAGTGGGCATACTATACATGGCCTCTACCTTTATCATTCTAATGCCAATATTTGTGATTAACCAGTTCAATTTTGGAGCTGCTTCTCCCTTTTCACTCTGATATAGTTGACTTTTTAACCCTTTACTCTCCTATATTGGCTCTTGATGGGATAAGATCCACTTGAAGGGCACCACAGTCCACCTTCCTTTCAGTTAAAGTCTGCTTCCCTACACTTTGGTTGTTAAATGGGCCTCCAACAACAATACAAAGGTCTGCCTTGAAATGGAAAATAAGGTGTTTTAGGGTGTTTGTGTTCTGCATTTGCCAGTACATTTCATGGCTACCCACCCCCTCTAGATACATTAGGAATCCAAATATCGAAGCCAGGCAGCCTGAGATAGATACCTAACAAATCCGAGGGCCTCTACTGCATATTTTATATTGGTAACTTTTTGTGTGTGTGTGACAGAACAGTAGGAAATGTTCTTCAGGAACAAATTGAACAGAGAGAGCATTCTGCCCGCCTGCCTGAAGGAAGTCTAGAGTGCTACAAAAATATTAGGCAACCTTAATCGGGTGGCTGCTGCTTCACCTACAGAGAGAGAGTGAGAGAGTGTGTTTGTGTGACTACTGATGCATGTTTTGAAATTGCCAACTCTGGCAATTTCCCTTCATGGCAAAAAAAAGCTACGCCTCAAACGAGCCCACTGCTGGGAGATGTTAGTTTAGAAAGCGAGCGCTCCTGTTTCCTGGAGCCGCTCATTGTACATGGTCTGACCCGCACTAGGGTATTTATAGAGCACGTTGCAGTGGCCCGCGTCCCCCTCGCTAGCTTGAGCCATCGCTTTAGGTGCGTCGTTGTCCATGGTGCGGAATTGACGAGCCATTGCGCCAGCTCACGCCAGACCCCTGTCCTGATCCGCACTATGGGGGGCGCCTCCCCCCTGGGACACGCTCACGCCCCGCGGCTCTTTGGGACACGCCGGGGAGCGGAGGCGTTAGATAGTTATAGTTGGTATGGGGCAGGGCGATCTGCCCTATAGCCCTGCTCGATTCACAACACCCCTCACTGCCCCTTGCCCTACCCCAATACACCGCCCCTTACCTGGCTCTCCCTCGGGAACTCCCGGAGCACGATGCTGATCACCGGGATGCGCAGGGCCGAGGAGATGAATTCCAGCTCCAGCATCTCCCCTGTGCTCTGCGGGAAGGCGAGGATGGCGGAGACCCCCTGCACCACCACGGTGTGGCAGAGGCTCTGCAGGAAGGAGAGCGGGTCGCTGCTCCAGGAGGAGCTGGGGGAAGAGAAAGGCAAGAGCGGTAGATCGCCCAGCCCGGCCTCGATGGCCATCACCACCTCCAGGGACAGGTTGTAGGGCAGCAGCCCGCTCACGCGGTTGAGATTCTCCACCCCCAAGAGCAGCGCGTCCCTGGGCGGCAGCAGCCGCAGCTCCTGGTCTCCGCTCTCGTTGCCAATCAGGTTCCCGGGGCCCAGCTGCCCCCTGTCCCCGAGGCTGGTCCCGATCCACTGCCTCTGAATCCCGGCGCCCTTCCAGCCGGTAGTCCTGGGAGTTTGGGCCGCTTTGCGCGCACTTTGTGCCCCTTTGCTCCCGCGTCTCCCTTCCTCCTGCGCTCCGGGAGCGGGATCCGGCACTCCTCCCAGCTGGGCGGCATGGCGCGCCCCCCAGCTCCAGCCGCGGTTGGTCCGGGAGGGAGCCGCCCAGGGCTGCAGGTGAGCCGCCCCGATCCTCACCGTGTGCCCGATCCGCTTGAGGATCTGGCAGGGCTGCGGGTGGGAGGAGGAGCCGGGCACCCGGGCTAGCACCAGGGCGCAGGGCGGCAGCAGCAGCAGACAGACCCTGCTCAGGAGCCACCACAAACCCAGTCTCCACATCACTGACAGCCAGCGGCCGGGGAGCCAGGAGAAGCGACCGGCCCCCTTCCTCCTCCCAGCTCAGCCTCCTCCTCCTCCGAGCCCTGGCGCGCCTCTCACCGCCGAGCCGCCAAAGCCTGGAGCAGCTTCCCAGCCATGGGAGTGGTGGCCAGCTCCAGTCACTCCAGGCGCCTTGGGGCTCCAGCGCCAGCCATTAGCCCCAGCGGGTGGCAGCCAGGGGGATCCTTCTTCCCCAGCGCGTCGGGGAGCAGCATTGATCGCTTACCCCCACCCCAAAACACTCCCCCGCCCCCCGAGGCTTCTAGGGCAGGCGGCTGGCCGGAGAGCCCCGTCCGCTCGGCAAAGAGTCACTGCAGTGAAGGCAGCCCCCACAGGCGCCCTGGTCATCGCCCCGCAGTGGCTAGCAGATCCCTCAAGTGGGGGGCCCCCAGGGAGCCCAGCCCCACATCTCCGCCCAGCCTCAGTCCTTCCTCCAGCTCTTCTCTCCTCGCTTCTCTCTCGTCCCTCCCCCCGCCGACCAACCGAGCTGGGGGGCTTGCTCCGAGGCGACAAAGTTGCCGAGTTGCTGGATGGCTCCGGTCCGTCGCTTGGCTGCGCTAAACTTCCACCGAACGGCTCTCTCCAAAAGCCAGCGGGCAGCCCCAGCGCCGGGGAAAGTCCTTTCCTGCCGCGCTGCGATCCGGAGCACTCCCCTTGCTGCCCGCAGTCCCTGTGCCCTAGCGCTCCCGGGCAGAGCCTACAGCCCGTGTGAACAGCTCCCCTCCAGCGCCCTGGGTGCTTATATCAGTGAACACGGGGCACAAAACAAGCGTGAAGAGTCCGATTTGCAGACAAGGGCTATTTATAGCTCCAATCTAAACAGCTCTAGCCCCACGCCCGTTTTGTAATATGGGCGCTTTTGTATCTGGCCATGTAGACAGCCAGGTTTCCCCCTCCTAGGCTCCGGTGTGCCTGCTTGTTACAGCCTTTATTGACACACACACAGCAGCTCCCTGCATGGATCTTGACAACAGTCCCCAGAGAAACGTCTACACAAGCACCAGGATTGGCCCACGCCATCCTCTGCAGTTGCTTATGAGAGCAATTTCATACATTCAGGCCACCTGGTATTTTGGGTGCTAGTTGTGAGTTTCTCAATCATCGTTCCATGGACTAATTATAGAGCTAACGTTTCTGAGCGGTAAATAGCAGCTATAGAGTTCCAGATCCTTCCGTTCTCAGACTGTTCCTAACTTCTCCAAGATGAGTTAGCTGTCAGACAGAAAGAATGACATGCCAACGTTTATCATTGGCTAACAGTAGGATCTGCAGCATTTTCTTACTAAAGTCAATAGCATTGTTCCCAGAGGGTAAGGATAAGGGCAGCAGGACTAGACCCTGAATTTGTCCCATACCAGATTTCTCATCTCTGCACCGCTCACTTCTGGGAATCCAGTATTGCTCTAGATGTCGTTTCCATTCAGCTACTGCTTCAGATGTAATAAGTCTTCAACATGTGGGACGTGCAATCATTGATCACCAAGCCATCACCCTTTGGTAGAATTACTTGTAGAAGAAAACTGTTCTGTACAGAGAAAATAAAATTCAAAGGGAGAGAGAGAAAGAAATGGGGGGAGGGAGTAAGGAGGGATGTGTGTGAATGAGTGTGGTTGTCTCCATTCCCAATGTACAATTGCACATCATCATTTGAGCTCTTACTTATTAATTCGCAAGTAGTAAGAGTACCCCAGCATTGGGGGCGGGGGTGTTGTAGGTCAGGACTGCCTTGCATTAGCAAAGATATAAAGAGGAAATGTTCCAGCACCTAGTTGTATTATATCTAACTCCTACAAATGCACTTAATTTACTCTTCCATTTCTTCTTTCTCCTCCATTCTTATACTTTTAAAAATAATTTCCATTTACTTCCCACTCCTATCCTCTTCCCCATCCTATTTATCCCTTGCTTTTTTTTCCCTTTCTCCATTTTTTTCATTTGAGGAAGGCATTCCTTTAGATCACAAGGTGCAAATTTGAAGGTTCCTGACTTCTTTGATTGGGAGAGATGTTTTGAACATGGAAAAGAACCAATACAGCCTATAGAAAAGTGGGCGTTTCCAGAAACACACACACATAAAAATTAGAGGTGGGTGACGCATCTGTGATAAAATAAGAACCGACTCAAACCTTGGCACTCAATGACAATTAGCTGGACTCACATCCTTTCCTGAGGTTTGGGAAAGCTTGCTAATTTCCTTTTTGCTTGTGTGTGCCTCAGCAATTCCTGCTTTTCAGGTGGGACTGCAAGGAGAAATCTTGCTCTGTTGTGAGAAGGCATTTATGTGGCGTTTCTCACCCACTTGAAACTAGGGCATACTAGAAATCTCATAAGAAAACTAACATTCATATGATTTCCAGTCCAGTTTCCAGAGTAAGATGCTTTATAAAGTTTGTTATAAGCATTTACACAGGCATCCAGGCTTCTAAATCAAGCTGTTTGAAGTTTGTTCATTATTAGTTAGAATCCCAGGTGCAGTGAAACTTGTATAAGAAACTACTCTAGTTATGCAAATTTCTGGTTTAAGAGTCAACTGCAAATTATCATGCAAGGTGTACCACTTTGCTCCACGTTTATTAGAACTTCTTGGAAGCAATGGACCTCCATCTGTTCCTTGTGTGCAGATTTCATTATAATAAAAAATGGAAGTTTTCAGGGAAATTAAGAGTATTACTGTAAGAGTTACAGTAAGTAGCATAATATAAGAACTGGGTGAAAAAATTATGGTAAACAAATTATTCAATACTTTTTCTGCTTGTGAATTGTTGATGAACAAATCATAATCTTCATTTTTGTTCCTTATTCAAAACAATTCACAAAATAATTTCTGCAAATAATACTTGGTCATTCATGATTGCAAATAGTCAATATGAGACATTTGAGCTATTTTGATTGCACATATAGTTCAGATAATATGTTTCTGTGCCCTGACTGGAGGAGTGCTACTTTTTAATCCAGCATTCCAATCTGAATATTCCTAATTATGAAATCTAGATTTGCTGTCTGCAAAAATTCTGCAATATACATTTATAATTTGCTCTTTCTGCAAATATTCTTGCCAGCAAAGTTCTTTGTAATGGTCCGGATTGAGCAAAGCAGTTAAACATGTGCTTAATTTTAAGTGCACGAGTAATCTCATAGACTTCAATGGGACTACTGCTGTGCTTAAAATTAAGCATATGCTTTTCCTGGATCAAGGGCAGAATATCTGTGGGAAGTGATCCTAAAATGGGCAAGGAAACTAAGTAAATTTTTTAAACAATTTTAACGGTCATGGATATTTTTTTTTCTGTATTTGCCCAGCTATAAATACTCATGTGGGAAAAGATACAGTTTGTTCTGGTAGCTAAGGGAAATGCTGTCTTTAAAAGTGTGTCAACAATGAGCTAGTTTTCTTACAATGTCACATTCTCATTCCAAAGGTTGACAGTAGAATAAATTACCAGTCTTGACAAATACTCGACCTTCTCAACTTTTAACTTAATGACTGGCTGTGTTCCCCCACACATTGGAAGCTACCCGGGGAGTTCATTCACTGAGCACACACGACACTAGCACTGTGAAAAACACCACTCTTGCTGTTGCATTTCTAAGGCATCATATCTGTAATCATGCATTAGACTAAGACCTGGCAGAACACTGCAAATGGAGAAAAAACAAACTAATCAATGATCACATTAAATAGCTATGAATACAGTTCTGCTGCTGTAATTGAAGGCTATTAAGGAATGATGAATGGAATAAGTATTCAACATTGGTAATGAGTTTAGGCCTGAAACCTCAAAGGGATTAAGGCATCTAATTCCCAGTGATTGAGTAATAGGATTAGGTGCCTAAATCCCTTTAAAGATCTGGGCCAGATTATCTCCTTGAGTGGGAAAAACCTATGGGAGAGGAATATTTACTAAAGAAAGATAATGAGATTCCTTACCCAGATTGTTCTAACCATCATTCCCTTGGAGGAGAGGGATTCTTAGGAATTTAGAGGCAGGAGGTTGTTCCTGTCCCTAGATGAGCATATTTTAGGGCATCCATGTAGAAGGCTTGCCCCATTGTGCAGTTGGAGAGACATCATGCTGCCATTGTCTTCCCATTCGTGACTGTGTTCTCTAGTGCCCTCACTCTGAAGGAAAAATCCTTTTGGATTACCAGGTGGCAATACTAGGCAGAATGGCTTTTTTCCAGTTCTTCCTTTAGCTTCTCCTAAATTCTGAAACCCCACAAGGCATCAACTGAGCAGTAGTTGTACAATGCAAAGTCTGTGGGTTCAAAGGAAGATGGTGGCAATGCTACACCAGGTCTTCTCCTGTCTGTTCTCACATAGGCAGTGCCCAATGGATCTATGCAGTCCATAGACTCACGGGCCACGCTCCTATCTTTTCCTCGACCCACCCAAACAAATCCTTTCCATGCAGTCAGGGAGTGCATTTCTCCAGAATTTGGCTCTAGAGTGTTATGGTAGAGTGTATACCCCACACTGGAAGTGACAGGGAGCCGCTGATACCAATTAGCCCATTCTCTGGCACCTGGTGGGGAGACAGGTAATAAAGGATTAAATCCAGCTGGGCAGTTTCTGCAACGGAAGGCCTGCAGGGCAAGTGGGAGAGGATACTTAAGAGAGAAATAGCTGGGCTTTTTCTCTCTTTAGGAAAGGAATGAAAGAGGGACTTGTAGAAAGGAACTTGTACCTGGTACTGTGCCTGAAGGGAGAGGGCAGCTGGGGAGAAGCAGAGTCCTTAAGTAGGCCTGGAAAAGAGAAGCTACAGGGATGAAGATCTAGGAGTCATTGTCTTAGGAGGACCTTGGCCTCCATGGAGAAAACCCTCAGAAGCAGCCTTCTGTAGCAGAGCAAGGAGCCTCTGGAGAACAGAGCCTGGGCAGGGTGGAAGAGTTTTTATTTTGTTGAGTTTGGACATTGTTACCGTGGAAGAAGTGGAACCCTTCATGTGACCTGGCTGGAGGACCAAGTTACTGCATCTACCACTGATGTCCGGAGGAGGAAGGTGAGGCAGAGGGGCTGCAACACTAGGTCTTGCCATAAATAGGTGCTCTGACGTGGTGAGCCTATGATAGGTGCATAGGAAGCCATGGAATCTGAATGAGTGGGACTTTGGTATTCCAGAGCCCTGCTACCAGAGAGCCGAATGATAAGTTTCACTGCATTCTGCCCCATGCAACCACCTGACTCAAGCAAAGTGTGAGCAGCATCAGGCCTGTCGCTATATATAGATCTTATTTCCATCAGGGCCATGTTAATTATAATGAAATTAGAAAAAAAACAAACAACCTATGAGTAGATCTGGTAATGCAACTACAGAGACTTTTTTTTTTAACAATCCCTGGTAGACATTTCAGATCATTACATTACATCAACTTTCCATTGCCCTTATGGACCTCAGTAAGGGGTCTCCTTATATATCCAGAATGGAATCCCTTTTATTTATGTAGGGCTGTCCTGTACAACCCTTACTCACTTTGGTGAGCACTTACATAAGTGCGATCTCTGAAGTCAAGTGTTCACCCAAGTGTGTCAGAGTGGTCTTAGACTATAAATTGCACCCAGTTGCAAGAATCTCAGGATGTGAATCCACAACTAAACGGAACTGGCTTTTAAAGCAAAGTTAAGAAAGCAAGACTGCTCCCACACACTCAACCCGATGCTTCCCTACATTTGCAGGCAGGAGGGAGGGGAGGTGGCAGGACAAGAGGTTGCATGGGAAGAGGGATGCTCAGCCGCTGTGGGCAGTTCATCAGACTCCAAATTATAATCACAGGAGGGAGGAAATACATGCAAAGTCTGAGAAGCAGAAATATCCAAAAGATCAAAAGGTCACAACAGTACACTGTGAAAGAATAATTCACTGGATATGTCAAGCTTAACAATCCTGTCAACATTTTAACAAGAACAGAAAATGGCAAATATCCATGACAATGAGACAGGCATGTGGACAGCCTGGAATTAACCCTCTGTACTCCATTTAAAAGGCTGATTCTGTAAACCCCTACTCAGTCAGTCTGACTGATCTCAATGAGATTACAGGCTTCAGTAAGGATTACTGACATGAGCAAGGATTTGTGGAAGGAGGCCCCAAAACAGTCACCTAGCCAGCTTTGGTGGTCACAACTACATATGTAGAATAAATTTACAGACTAGATTGTGCTCTAGGCATACACTAGGATTGTGTTCTAACGTTGCACAGCAAAACCTGCAACACCCCAGAAGTAGCCCCAAGGGACCCTGCCTTAGAGGTCTCTCTCTGAAGCACAATTCCTCCCTTGCTTTCTTCAGAGGGAAAAGATTACTGAGGTGAACAAGGGTTTGCAGAACTGAGCTCCAAAACAGTCTTCTAGCCCTAGGTGTGGTCACTAACCACAGCTGTGGATTGATCCCAAATGACTATTGGTATTTAATGACACATCTCAGATTTCCTCAATCTGCCTTCTTGTCCTGTGTTAGCTCATCAGCATCTCGTCTGGCGAATGTTAGTTTAACAGTCCAGTCTTCTGGCTGTTTTACTGAGGCTTCTGTCTCTGCATGGCATAGTTGGAAAAATCAGTGAGCTGAATTGTATTTATAGGCCCGGCCCTGAGCAAGTGGTTCCAGTTAGCACTGTGACTAAGACACCGTTTCTCAAATGAAGCCTCCAGGGGGTTTCCCTGCGGCCATGGCAGTTTCCTGTGCAGCATCAGCCCTTCCCCTTCCTCCCTGTTGCTCCTGCATGCACTACCTCTCTGGAGACACAAGTGGGACCCTCAACGCTTAAGGAGCCAGGTGAGGTGGCGAGGAGGGGGTGAGAAGGTGAGCAGCGGGGGGTGAAGAGGCGAGTGGCAGGGGGCCCTGGCAGAGGAGTAAGGAGGTGAGCGGTGAACCAGCAACAGCGTGACAAGGTGGGCAGGGGGGTCTGGCTGCAAGCAGGGGAGTGAGGGGTGAGGACCGCAGGAGAGCGGTAAGTGGACGGGGAGGTGAGGAGGCGAGCGGGGGTGGGGGGCAGGAGGCGAGCGGCGACGTGAGTGGTGGGAGGTGGCCCAGGCGGAGAAGTGAGGAGGCGAGTGGTGAGGACTGGAGGTGGGCGGACAGGCGGGTGAGGGGGTGGACGGTGGGGGGGAGGTAAGGAGGCAAGTGGCAGTGGTGGCCCTGGCAGAGGAGTGAGGAGGCGAGCGGTGAGCCAGCAGCAGGGTGACGAGGCGGGCAGGGGGGCTGGCTGTGAGTGGGGGAGTGAGGGGTGAGGACTGCAGGAGAGCAGTGGGCGGATGGGGAGGTGAGGAGGCGAGCGGGGGTGGGGGGCAGGAGGCGAGCGGTGACGTGAGTGGTGGGAGGTGGCCCGGGCGGAGGAGTGAGGAGGTGAGTGGTGAGGACTGGAGGTGAGCGGTGGGCAGACAGGCGGGTGAGGGGGTGGACGGTGGGGGGAGGAGGCGGCGAGTGGCGGTGATGGCCCTGGCAGAGGAGTGAGGAGGCGAGCAGTGAGCCAGCAGCAGGGTAACGAGGTGGGCGGGGGGGGTCTGGCTGTGAGCGGGGGAGTGAAGAGGCGAGGGGTGAGCCACCAGCGAGCAGAAGTTCACGCGGTGGGCAGGGGGGTGTCTGTGGCAGGGGTGTGAGGTGGCGGGACTGAGGAGGGACACCGGAGGCAAGCGTGGGCAGATGGTGAGGAGGCGAGTGGCGGGCTCAGGGGCAGCGGGTGGAGCCCCCCTTTGGGGAGGCTAGCCCTTGACTGCACCCCCGACTGCACCCTGTTCTGCCTGCGCTCCTGCCCCTGGCAGCTGGAGCCCCAAGACCCCCTGCGCCTGGAGCCACAAGCCCCCAGCCCAGAGAAGCCCTGAGTGCCCCCCCCACCTGCCTGGAGGAGCCCCGGGGCCAGCCGCAGCCGTGCCCCCCTTCCCCTCCCCACCCCTCTCCTCCCCGGACCCAAGCCACCCAGAGATGTTTTTCAGTATTATTTGGACTTCTATTATTTGAAAGCATTTTTAAATTTACTTCAGCATTGTTATACAGACAGCCACTTTTACCAAAAAAGCAAAAGAAACAATAATAACAAAGACAAGAATGTGCAAAGCACCTTATTTGTGTTTCTATTCTGTTAGGTCCCGTAAAGAATAGAGACAACTGTGCATGATTTTTATTATTGAGGCTGCCAAAAAAATAAATAAATAAAAAACCCCACACGTTACATAAATAAATTACAATGATTTGTGCATATTACTTAATTAACTTTAGGAAAAATGAAATAATTTTAGGAAAAAGTGTAAGTGCAGCCACCAGAAAGAGTTGGCGGCCGCACTCTGAGGCCACCAAAAATTGCGTTGCAAGAACCCTTGGCCTAAGACACATTTTGGAGTCACAATTCCATGCCTGCTTCCTCCTTGCTCCAGTATGGGAGTAGGCACTGGTTGCTGGCTATACTATGCAGCCACTATGCTGACTCAAATGCCCTGCCCAGTGAGTGAGTGGGGAAGATGGCAGGATTCCACCCACTCCTTCCTGGTGGCTTGCCCCTTTAAGGGAAGTCAGGGCATAGTGTACCCATGATGGGCTTTAAGGAGAATGAGTCCATCTCAGCCAACCTGAAAGTAATTAATTGCTTAGCTGGCAGCTAATTGGCTAGTTAGTGCCTGGGTTTGACAAAAGGCTATTTTCCTCCACCAGCTCTCTGGTGCTCCTGGAAAGAAGGTGCTCCCAAGGAAAGGGCTTTAGGGAAGGCCCTTCCAAATAGCCACAGGATGCCCAGTTTGTGAGGTACTGCATGCTGTCAGGTTGCTGGTGGGGATTGTGCATCAGCCACAAACTGGCGGGAAGTGATACAAGGAGCTGCACCCTCCAGGGAGAAAGAACTGAAGGAGTTGCTCCACCAAAGGTGTGTTGAGGCTGGTGGAAGTGGCTCAAGGAAACATTACTGAGTCTGAGGAAGCAGACCTTAGTGGCTTAACAGAGGGTCTCTGAGCTGGAACCCAGCAAAGGAGGGCCCGGATTCCCCTACCAGTCCCTGAGGAAGGGGATGTAAAAGCCCCTCTTAGGCTGGGGAACAAGGACTGTTGAGCCCAGAGTGGGACTGAAGGCCATGGATAAGATCATTTGACTTCTGTTTTATTGGACTCTGTTACCTGGAAGAGCTGGGATTATCAGCAATCTGGCTGGAAGGCTGAGTCATGAGAAGGGGCAAACCACTGCAGGCTCAGGGCAGTCAAATGGGGTGGGGGCAAAGTCAGAGGCTGCTGTACTGTGCCTGGCAACGAGGGAGCGTGCCAGCTGGTGAATGACCCCCTTTGTACTGCCCCTCCCTGCTCTAGGGAGGGGGCACCAGTTTAGTCCTAAACATCTGGACCCAAGACCAGGTTGCTCAAGAAGGGGTGTAAGGGAGGTTCTGTGTGGGTGTGTAGCCCAAGTCAAATCCACCCCTATTTAAAAGATACTGGGCAAAATTTTCAAAACACCCCAGTGAGGTAGGAACCCAAGTTCCACTGACTTTCACTGGGGCTTAGGCTTAGCCCTTCTCTGTTGGTTTGGCCCCCAAATACAGTCTGCTCCCTAAAAAGAGGGGTGGTGTGCTTCTTGAAAAAACCTAACCTCACTGGGGGAAAAAACGTCATGATTTTCAAACAGTGTAACTTGTGGTGGTGGTTTTTGTTTAACTTTACACTGCAGGACTGAGAAAAATAGCAGGGCTGGGAAGGGATTTTCAAAGGGGCTGTAGTATGGGGAGGGAATTTTCAAAGGGGCTGTAGTATGAGGAGGGGATCTGGAGACAGGGGATCAGGTTTCAGGAGGGGCCTACTTTGGTGTGACACCAGAAGGCTCAGGCGTGCAAGCTAGGTCATACATCTACCAATCACAGTCTTCTGGGCATGCTTAATAAAAACCTTTCCTACAATTGAGCCTCCTTGCTGCATCTATTGCAAATGAAATGGGGCTAAGGGAGTTGGGTTCCCAGCTTTGCAGGTGCATGTCTAAATCCATTAAGTCTCTGAAAATCCCAACTTTGTTTTTTTTTCTTTCTACAGTCTAATCATTGGGTGTATGCAACACAGTCAGTGAAACAATTGGGCATAATCCTGCTTTTGCATTTCCATGGGTGTGAGTTCGGGATCAGACCCTTTTAAAAGTGTTGTCTGGCAAGTTTCTCTGTAGTCTTAACCAAGAAGAAGCTGGGACACACCTTGCTGTTACTACAGGGCAGCAGACTAAAACGCTGACCCATGGGAGGAGGTAGGGCAGAGAATGGTGCTAACACAAGGTTATATTTTTTTTGGTAGGCAATGGATGAGCAAAATGTGACATTTATTCATGGGAACCTTTAAATAACACTGTGCTGGAGGCACTGGTGAGAGGGTGGACTATAGGAAACAACGCTTGAACTTGACAGGTGTGTGATAAATGGATTTCACTTCTTAGGCTGGTTCTGGAGTACACTGAAGAATTTAAGCATCTGTTCAGGGACAACAACCCCAGGGCATGAAGCCTGTTTTAAAGACCACCTGCCTAAAACAACCTCTTTAAGGAATCACCAAGCATTAAATTACTTGTGTTAAGCAAACACTCAAAGAGGGACGAGGAAGGGTGGATAAGATGCTAGCTTTGGATGTGGGAGTCCTGGCTTCAATTCCCAGCTCTGCCACAGATTTTCTTTGTCACTTCACTCGCTGTCTTGCTCAGTTCCCCCTCTGTAAAACGGGGATGCAGCACTTGCCTACAACACCCCTGTGAGTAAAGATAAACTAACGAGTGTGAGGAGCTGAGATGCTACAGTAAGGGGGCCATAAAAGTACTCTGAGATTGAACCTCACTTCAACACCGCCAGAGAGTCCTAGCTGCGTTCTTTACTAGGAGACTGCTTGGGACTCGAGGGCACATGTATACAGAAGAAGGGTCCAGTCCTACACTGGGCCCACTCACCTTAGTTAAGTTAGTCACATGCTTTGGGTCCTTCCAAGATCCAGAGTCTATGCAATGTGGACTGGTTGGAGCTTCTTTTGGAGGTGCAGTTTGGAAGAGTACTACTAATTTATTTATTTTTTTAAATGTGACTCATGCTTAGGGCAGTGACCCCACTCCTGTGTGTTTGCAGGGCTGGGGCCAAACAGAGTGTCTAGTTCATAGATCCAGGGGAATTATTCAATAATTATTTTCCCCATAATTATTCACTCAAGCAAAAACTGAAATCTTTTGGGCTCTATTTAAGCCCTATTTGTTTTTGTGAATATTCTAACACAGGTTTTTCTGGGAGGAAAGTGCACCTATATTACTAATAGTATGCAAATAGAGTATATTAATGAAAAGTGACTTTCCAGGCGTGGCCCTATGAGAACAGGAACAATGCCAGCTGACGTAGATGTCCAGTGAAAACTACTCAACATGGCTCTACGTTTGACTTTTGGATGCTGTGTACTCACAACAAACTGCCTCTGAGCAATCTGCAGACCGAGTTATTTACAGAATTTATCTGGCTCATGATTCTGAGGCCATCCAATACATTTTTTTCTGATGTAAACTGATATGCAGAAATTTAGTTTCTTTTTCTGTTCTGCAATCTATTCTGCTAGATTATCACTGAGTTCTAATACCCCCCTCCCCAGTATTAGATTGTGCAACCCTACTCATCTTGGCAAGCACTTATTCATGTGAGTCAGTGGGACTAGTCATGTAAATCAGATCTTGTCCAGATGAAAAAGTTTGACCTCTTAATGTAAATCAGTTTTTAAAACTAATTTAGCTAACCCAATGCAAACCCCCGTGGGAACAACCTTTTTTGACAGTGGCTTATTTGGCTTTGTGTAAACCAATACCTAACTGACTTACAAAACTGAAATAAATCTGAATGATGAGCGTGCATGCAGCTGTGTGCATCAGTTTAACTAAACAGCTGTGAAATCACACCTTTAATTACACTGGAGCAGCTTTCTTGAGTGGTCCAGCCCTAGGTGCCCACCAATGTGAGAGAGGGCTGCACTCTCAGGCCCTGTGTATTCAGGAACCAATAAAACATGTAATAGGGCTTGCGGAGGGCAGATATTGATACTCTGAGTTGGGATCATCAAAGGGGCGTTGGGCATTAGGTTTTCAAAGCCTGTTGGTTTTCACTGGCAGTTGGGCCTTTTCAATATCCACCCATAACTCAGAGGTGACGTGTATGTGTTTGGGGGTCACATACTCCCCCTGATTTCTACCTTCCATTTAGCACGGAGGTTTTCAAGCTGTGGGGTGAACCCTCTAGAACCGTCACTTCCTGCCAGGAGCCGCCAGAGTGGAAGCTGGTGGGAGCCGCTCACAGGGCCGGCTCTAGGCACCAGCAAAGCAAGCAGGTGCTTGGGGCGGCAAATTTGCAGAGGCGCAAGAATCCAGCCTGGGAGCTGAGAACCAACAGGGGGCCCTGGGATCTGTAGTTCCTTGGTTAGCTCCCTGCCTATAGAGCCATCCCTGGAGCAGGGAAAGAACTACATTTCCCAGCATCCCCTCGGCCACTAGCAACAGGAAAGGGAGGGGGAAGGAGTGTGGAACTGAAACCTCATGCTGCAGCTTGCTGTGAATGGTAGGGACAGAGCCAGCTCTAGGTTTTTTGCCGCCCCCCCCCACACCAGCCCTAGGCTCCCCCCGCACCCTTGTGTTGCCCCAGCCCTGGACTCTCCCCTGCCCACACCCCCTGCTGCCCCAGCTCTGGCCCCCACCTGCACACCCCTGCTGCCCCAGCCCTGGGCACTTCCCCCCCCACACCTCCTGCCGCCCCAGCTCTGGCCCCCACCCGCACCTCCTGCTGCCCCAGCCCTGGGCTCTCCCCCCACCCGCACCTCCTGCTGCCCCAGTCCTGGACTCT